>NC_080387.1:40045151-40177525 GCF_028751815.1 Salvia miltiorrhiza
GAGCCCTAGCCCCATTTCTGGAATCGCCGTCGTCGCGGCCCTTCTCCAGCGCGATGGATCGCCGCCGTCATTCCCTCGGCTCGACTGAACAGGTACATCGGTACATCGATCTAGTCCCACTTCCTTTTCCTTCTACTCAAGTTCACTTCTCAAATTTACGTGAAGTCTTGGTTCTATATACTATATATGCAAGGGATTAATGGCATTGTGGGGTTGCTTCTGTGTTAGCATTTAATTTCTAGAGTCCAGTGGGAATCATAAACGCATACGCATTCTACATAACATGGGTAAATCTGTATTACTGAAACTTGACTTTGCTAAGTCCATTATGCATATATATCTCAATTCTTTATTCTCACTTTCTAAAACATAAGCATACTTGTTGGTGTGAATTATGTAGCATGAACTAGAGTAAAATGAGATTAGCAATCACCTTGTGTGTTTTGTGCTTGGTTGGCTGCTGTGCTAATGAATTCAGGAGTGAATAAACTGAAACATAATTGTGGATTTTGCTTAACCATTGCAGGCTGAACTCAAGAAGAAAATGGAGAAGTTTAAGTTGAGCTTACCTCTTGGGGTCCAGATTGCAGCTGAAATAAACTCTCTATGATTTTTGGTGCATAAAGGAAGGAGGGGGAATCGTAGTTGGTGATTTTCAGGCTACCATGAAGCCCTCAATTTATAGGCAGATTAGCCCGCAAAACTTGAAAACTATTTACAGCAAATGTGGAAATTTTGCTGCAACTTTTGACAAAAATGAAATTGGTTGGTGGCTGCCATAATTTTTTTTAGCATGCTTCAAATATTAAATTGTGACTTTTGCAGGGAAAAGAGTATGACCTTAGCAGAGTTAAAGAAAATGGGCTGCTATGCGTATACTATCCATATTTTATTTTCTTGATTTTGTATACTCTATTGATAGTGTAGGAGCGTAGGGAGTGTGAAAGAAAAATGATGATTGTAAGTAAATAGAATTGAGGTGACTAATAAAAATCTCTTGCCTTGATTAATTAATCAAGTATTTGTAAAACAAATATTGGGTTCTACTAAATAACGACACTTCGTTATAACTCTCTACGAATTAAATATCTAATTTAACTCGTTCTTAAATTCGGAATTATATCACGACTTCCAAGTAAATAATAGAAATAATATTTCTATCGCATATAAATTAATAACTTGACTTCGCTAAGTCAGTTATTAAACTGGATAATAAATTATTGAATGCTTCAATAATTCAATTGCGATCATATCACGCAATGGCATCAAATTCAGATTTCTGAGCTGAATTAGTTGATAACTAAACACTGGATTTACCATAACTGAAGATGCAATATAACAATTATTGCAATCACTGATCTTAATAAAAATAAATAAATAAATAAAAGAGCGGGCTACTACACACTCGTTTCAAGGGACGATTACACCCATTTATGGGGTGGGTTTTAAACTAAAAAATTGCCCAATGAGCCCTATCCACTAATCCATTAGCCTGTGAACACATAATTGGACCCGTGAAGTAAAAGTAAAATGCAGCCTTTAAATGCTGCCGCAACAATAGAAAAATACAACAATTAAATAGAAAATATTATAAGAAGGTGAAAAACTTCAAACAACTATATAGCACGAGATAGAAAAATATTCTACAGATAAAAATAAAAAATAAAAAAATAGTTGCACATAAACCGTAGCCGGCGTCACTAGCTGCAGGTGACAAATTGGCGGCGGCTAGTGCGTCCGGCTAAGATTTTTCGGCGGCTAGTTTTGTGGTTAGCTCGAAAATATTGTGTTGTTCATAGTATATGAGTTTCGAAGTTTTTCATCAAAAATTGTCTATTATTTTATGTGTTACTCTATTATTTTATGTGCAATCAAATCATGCATAAAGTGAGTATTATTACTCCTACTATAATCCAAATTTTGGCAGATTCACTATATCTCATATTTCACATCTATGTGTACTTCTTGTATTATAAGAAAAATTAAAACTAAAATTAAAATAAAATCTCAAAATAACGGTACATATGTTATAATAAAACATTATTACGAAGGCTAAAGAATTCACATTTATGTATATTATGAAATAAATAAAAAATTCTTAAGCTAATGGATCAACTAGCCTTGGATAAACCCTAGCCGCTCACACTAGCCGTCGGGATTTGATCCATTAGCTTCAAAATTTGTTTTTATTTCATAATACACACAATCTTGAATTTTTTTGGCCTTCGTAATAATGTTTTTATAACATAAACATGCTCAAATGTTTTCAAAATTTTCAAACCTACAGTATATATTAATAGAGGAAAGTGACGTGAGTTATCATTTATTGCATTTTTATCAGATTTTGTATCATTTTCAACTACCTATTTTACACAATTGTACTTTTACAAAAATCCAAGCAAATCTATCAACATTATTTTTGCTTTTTGGTAGTTTTAATAGACATATTATATAACCAGGGGGCTTAGCCCACTGGCCACCAGGTCCTCACTTAAGTGAAGTGACCCGGGTTCGATCCCTCTTGGGAGCGAATTTGGAGATTGGAGATATAAGGTGGATTTTGGTGAATGGAGAGATAAGGTGGTTCTTGGAGTGGATAGGGAACTAATTACTAACATCTAACATGACTTTGCCCGATCAAAAAAAAAAAAAAAAATAGACATATTATATGGGTGGATAATTTCCATAAACATGTTATGAAAGTAGGTAGATTCCACTATTAACACTAAACAAAATAAGTATCCATGGCGCCCTTTCTTATTTTAATTGTTATTTTTTGCTAGAATCTTGGTTATAAGCGGTGAACAATCAGATAATAGACTCGTGAATTTATTATACATATATATGAGAAGATGTTCAAATGAGACATCTTATTTAAAATATGAACGTGATAACTTTTTTTTTTATCATTCAATAGTTAAGATCTATGGTGAATGCATCACTTTAATGATTATATTATTTGTGTTCGAATCTCATAAAAGAGAAATTTTTATATAGTTTCTAATGTAATTTATTTAACAACGAATGCATTAATTTTATATGCTCCGTGTCATGTTTTCGATTGTCAACATAATCAACTTATACATAATATCAAAATAAAAATGAGTATGACCCCACTGCATGCATCAACTTTCCATGGTATTAGTGATGTTGTTTTGATCATCAATAATGAAGTGTCGGAATGAGAAAAAAAATATACAGTTGAAAGAAATTAAATTAAAGAAAAGTCATAGTGAATTATTGTTGACAACGATGCTTTTGTTCTCTGCAATTTACTCCTTTATCGACTTAGCTTTGGCAATTATTTAAGCTTCATTATTCAATCAACAGATAGAAAGTAATGAGTGGGATGAATATGTTTCAAACAAAAGAAAATTATGAAAGAATATGGATGAGTGTTTATTATTGTCAATAATATTGCGGCGAGTAGTCTCACTATTATACCTAATAATATTTTGGGATTTTTCAAAGAATCTGATGATATTGATCTTTCCAGCTTGGGAAATATGATACCGTTACATATATTCTTTAGATAGGCTGAATAAATCTTAATTTATTAGGACAAATTACAAGGTTCTATATCATAATGTAACGAGGTACACAATCTACTGAGTAATTTAATTCAAAATTATATTCGATCCAACATATTTAGATTGGAAATAGAATTGGATCAGGCGCCTCCGTATCTATCGCTTTCATTAATGTTCATGATTAATACACATATATAGAAGAGATGCAAATTAAATTACTAAATAAAATAACGGAGAACCATTTTTAACCTTTTGATCATCATAATAACATGAGTTCAAATTCTGAAGATAGCATTTTTTTCAATGCTGTAAATTTAACCACGAATGTATTAATTTCTACAGCAGATACATTAATTATAATGATTTCTTACGTTCTTATGAAAAATGTAATTCTCGTTAAAGTCACACCCAATAACAATGTAATGTATATATCTACCAATTTAAGTGTTCATGTATAAGGTATATTATTTTAAACTTTTCAACATTTAAAAACTCACCATGTATGCATGCACATTATATTTCACTATTAGTATTGTTTTTAAATAGAAAATTAACAAATATAGATTTCAATTTTGTGTCCCTAACTTTTAGTAATTTTGAAAGCAATTTTGAAAATAAATAAATAAATAAATAAAAATGGCCCGAAAGCAATTTTGCTATAAAATTTGGGAAACAAAATATTAGGGGTTGATCATTTTTGTGTCCCTAACTTTTAGTAATTTTGAAAAAAAAAATATTATTCTCCTCATCCTTCAATTTTATATCCTTTATGATGTTTTAGTCTATCCCTCAATTTCATACTTCTTTCTATTTTTAGTACAATTACTTCACACATTTCATTAAAAGTGAGAGACCCTTACTCCATTTTAATCACAATATTATCATAAATGTGAGACTCTTATTTCACTCAAAACACACTCAACAATTTTATTAAAACTCGTGTCATTCTCAAAGAGAAATAAAATTGGGGGATGGAGCGAGTATTAATTTTCGTGTTTCAATTAAAAAATCCCCAACTTTTAATATTTTTCAAAAAATGACCTGATATGTATGCATAATATGATGAAATGATGAATCACCTTGCACGTTTCCTAAGTGGTGGAATTTTTTTTCACCTCACCCAATAAAATAATGTAAATTCAATATTTTTCGTCGTATTTTACATTCATTGTACTTGAAGAAAAGAATCAGATAATCAAATAGAGATAGCAACAAGCAAAACATATATTTGATCTTCAAGTTGATTCTTGGATGGTCTTTGAGTAGTCCTTGAGATTTGTTGGAGAAATTTGCCTCATAACTTCTTGGACTTGATCTCGAGCTCTATTATTCGACGTTGATGTGGAGGTCTTCGCCTTGTTTTTGGATCTAACGTTGGGCTTAATTTGAGCTTTGAGCTTGACTTAAGCTATAGGTTTTATAAATTAAAGTTGATGCAAAGGCTCTTCGCCTTATTTTTTAATCGAACGTTAGACTTGATTTGAGCTTCCGGTTACTTTCAGGAAATTCACCTACACCTTAAATATTGGAGATAAATTCGTTGTACAAAATTCTCCTCCAATTCTCGAACTCTTCAATTTTGATCTGGTATGTTTTGTAGAGAGAGTAGTCTTTGGGCCCGAACCTGTATGATTTGGTATGTTTTGTAAAGAAATTCACATTACGCAATTTCATTAGCTCTTTGTTGTGCTAAAAAATAACAATTACTATGAAACGAAATAAAAGCACTGAAATCACAATGAAAGAAAGAGAACTTTGTATTAAGCGTGAGGCTATGAGTATCAAGAACAATGAATTATTGATGATCTTTACATTAGGGTTTTTCCCTTTATATAAGCAATAAGAAAGAAGTATACTAGGAATGGAATTCTATCTAAATTACAAATCTTCATATATATGTTTTCATTTTCCATCTTGATCTTATTCGAGATTTCTTTTAATCTTGACAACGGCAATATTTCTTGGACTTCAAGTAGGTTTTATTCCTAAGAGATTAGGCTTATCTCGTCCAAAGGTTTCAGTAATGCGAGCCCTAATTGGAATAACTTTGGAAACCAATGTATCACTGGGCTTTCGTGATCAACGTAATCGGGCTTCGATTCTCCCTTTGCAGCGGTGTCTTGGGCCCGGATTCTCTTTATAGGGCAGCCCTGCTAGGCTTGGGCTCATTAATCTTTAAACTCGTTTGCTTCAATATTTTAGAGATGGATATTTTTATCCTCATCACTCTTGAAGATTGATATATATCAATATCAACATTTGACTTATCGTAAAAGAAATTGATATCTATCTTTAAGATAATGACAATATCTATATTAATAGTACATCTTATTTAATCTTGGATTACATGAGATTTCAAAACTAAATAATGATATAAAATCAATAAATTTCTTCAAAATTCTTGTGCCTTCAACAATGTTGTTCCATTTGAAAAGTGTGCGATATTATCAAATTTTGTATAGCTAGATATTTTTTAAAAAATTATGAAAATTAAGGATTTTAAATAGAATATAAAAATTGAAAACATTTCTTTTGAAAATACTAAATGTTAGATACATAAAATATAATTAATCCAAAATATTATTGGGACAAGTACAACGACATATAACTTGAATGGGTAAAACATTCACCCACAAATATCAATTTACAACAATTATGACATATAGTATTCATTATATACAATTAAGAGACTGTATAGAATTATTAAATAACAACCCTATTGAATGTGAATAGATAAAAAGATGGTGGTTGGATTAAATAGATTTGAACATGATGACAAAGAAAACTCATCTTACACCTATTCGTTTTTTGGAAGGAGGAAATTAATTATAGAATAAGGACGAAAGAGAAGGGCATGTGAAGATGGTAGGGATGCACTTATTAAGATGTGGAATTTGATGAGCAATCAAATCAAAGAATTAGGAGTGGACACGTGGATATAGAAGCCAAAAGTATTGATTAATATAAATATTTGTTACAGTAACAGATTTTTACAAGTATTATTATTTAGATATCTAATAAAGATCAACTCAAAGAAAAAAAATCTAATAAAATTAAAACGCTTGATAATATTACTCTTTTACTAATAAAAATACGTCAAATACCAAGCATTATGGTTTAAGAGTATTCCTTTTCCTTTATCACGAATCGCAAATCCCCATCCTCTAACTAAAACAAGAACGAAAACACCTAATATAATACCAAAAAAATCGTAAAATATAATTCTTGGGATGGCTTATAATTTGTGCTTGTTTGATATGTTGATTAGAATATCTTTAATTATTATGTATGATATTATAGCATGGTCGCTTACATGTATATATTACAATATTATACTATATTTGCAGTGTATAACTCAATAATTTGTTGGATATATTAAAGAGACAATACCTTATTGTAGCCATATAGAGATTTACACAAAATTTGTGTGTAATCAAAATTTGTATAACAATATAAATAATATTGGTACGAGAATTTTGGTTGGTTACACGAATTCGTGTGATAGTGTAATTAAGGGCATAATAGTTCCAAATAACTATTATTTTCATATTTTTATCTACATGATTATAATTTTCTTTTGCTATATGACAAATGCTAGAATATGATATATATTATCTCTATTAAAATTAATACATGTTATAATTGTCTTCAATTTTAAGCTGATGAGGTCAAGTTCAAATGATAAAATTAAGACATTAAAAACTCTATTTAATTGGATTTAAGTCTCGTCAAAATATGAATTGTATTTTTATTTGATATTGATCTAGGTACAAATTTGGTTATTAGTAATCCTCTTATTTATGTTTATAATATATTAAGATGCGGTATATAATTTGTATTTAAAAAAATATCTTTAATATTATATATCCCACTTGAAACGTGATGTAAATCACAAATCTATATAAGTATATATTAGATTTTGCTTTACAATAATTTTGTGCTTTGAAGCAGATAAGATATCAAAGTAATACTATAAAATATACTTATATACTCCCTTACCCATAAAAATTCATCACTTAGGGTGCGACATAAAAATAGTGGATATACTCACACTATTTTTTAGATATGTATTTTTAAGGGATAAAATGTAAGGAGTTGTATGAGGTCATATTTTAGAATATAGTATTTTCGTCGTCCCATAAAAATATACATATTTTTTTTTTCGTTCGTTCCATAAAAACAAGCATACTCCATTTATAGTAATAATTCTTTCACTAAACATCACAGTCAATGTGCGACTCTTTTTATTTACAAAAAAAAAATGTGAGACTTTTTCCACTTACACTATATTTTATAGGATTTCTTAAAATTCATATAAACTATGCATATATATTTTTATGAGACGGTGAGATTATACTTTTAAGGAATAGATAAAAAAAATAATGAAATATATTTTTATGGGACTAAGGGAATATAACTTATTAAATTTATAGTTTTTTTTGTAAACTAAGTCAAACTTAAAGTTACAAAATCTTTTCCAAAAATCTCAATCAGAGTAGACATGGCAATTAAATGGGAATACCCCCTGAAGTCACAAGAATAACACCTGGCTTCTTACCATAAAATTTTTATATTAAATATTTCCTCTTCAAAATTTGGTTCATTTATGATTGTGTGAGATGGAATAGATGAGGGGCCGAGTTCACGCGCAGGTCACGTGGGCGAGCCTCGTACAGCATCGTAGCGGGTAGTTGTCGGATATGGAAATGTGGATGCATAATTGGGGAACACGTGGGACAGCTAGCACGCGCCCACACTCAATCATCACCCGACATCTTGTCGGACCACTTGTGTTACTAATGTCATGGGGCATCTATTCCACAATCATTTTCATCATCACCAATCATCCTAACTCCCCGGAATCTACTACTCCCTCCGTCCACGAATTAAAGCCCCATTTGAGGGTGGGCACGGAGACTAAGAAAGCTGAAAAAGATGTTGTGGATGAAATATAAGGGTAGTTGACTAAAGTGATAAAGTAGTTGACTAAAGTGTTAAAGGTGTTATGTGGTGGGTCCACTAGTGATAAAGTGTAATAAATATAGAATATAAAAATGATAAAGTTGTTGTAAGGTGGGTCCATTAGTGGCAAAAGGTAGTAAATATAGGAAAAGAAGAAGAATAAAAAGGTACATAAAGCACAATAGGGCTTTAATTGGTGGACAAAATTTTAAGTGCAAGTAGGGCTTTAATTCGTGGACGGAGGGAGTATTTTTATTTCATTCACCAATATAATCATATCTTTTTATTATTTCTTTTTCCAATAAATCTATGTAGCCACGTTGTGGCCACCCACACACTAATATAATAAGAACAATCTTGATTTATTTAATTTATTTTTTTTAAATACAAATAGGATTTAGTTAATTTATTTTTTTAAAATAAAAATAGGAGTACTTATTTTTTTAATTTTTTTTGCATTTTTTATTTTTAATTTATTTTTTAATAAAAATAAAAAAGTTACCAAAAAAATGCAAAAAAATAACTATTGTGTAGAGAATATGATAAAATAACTAAATCTTATTTTTATTTTAAAAAATAAGTTAAATAAATTAAATTATTTTCTACTTAAGTAAATTGTGGGTGGCCACAATGTGGCTGTTTAGCATTACTCTTCTTTTTCTTATGTGCGACGCCATCATATTACTCCCTCCTTCCGTCAAAAGTGAGACACTTTTTGCGAACGTCCAATATAATAATTGTGCCCCACTTTTAATGGACGGAGAGAGTATTTTTTTTAGGCTGACGCTATCATATTATTATGCTAATATTGTACATACTTCCTCCGTCCGTCAATATTATGTAAAAATATTTGAGCACGAGATTTAATAAAATGTTGACTTAGTGGTTAGATGGTCTCACCATAAAAATTGTAAGGGTATTACTAATCCAAAATGTTTAGTGCTTAATTAAAGGAGAGAGAAACTGAAAGCTTGTGTGCTGTCAAGTGGCGAAAATAATTTTAAAAAAATGAGAGAAACTAAATTTAAAGTTCACAATCATTACATCTGAATAAAAAAAAAGTTTTACAGAATAAGCACCCAAAAGTGGCGCAAACTGAAATTTACAAACAGCTGAAAAAATTTGGGGGAAAATTTAATCCCACCAAATTTCGAACTGCCTACACTATATAATCACCACTCCAATTCAGACTAATTACCCATATCTTACAAAATGCCAAATCGCTGGTGGCCAGATTTACAAAAGAAGAGAAAAAAAAAAGAGGGTTCTTCAAATTCTGCTACAACACTCCAAAGATGGAGTTTTTCAAAGAGGGACACCAAAAGAGGCAGCTGCAATGTTAGGAGTTTCAGTGCAGTCAGTACGACAAATATGGACAACTGCAAGCCAACAATTAAAGAATGGTGAAGTTGTGCATTTTCAAAATAGACGAAAAGGTGTGCAACATTTTGACAAGATGAAGCCTAATGAAGACAATATAAGAACATTACCTGTTAAAGATAGAGGTACAATAAGGAGGATGGCAAGTTAGGCATTTCCAAATCTCTTGTTGGTGAATGGATCAAAGATAAACAACTAAGAGCTCACACAAGTGTTGTGAAGTAACTACTTACAGAAGAAAACAAACTAGTACGACTTAAATTCAGTTTAAGTCAACTGAATTCTGCAGCCAACATTGATGGGAAGTTCACATTTAAAGGTATGCACCATGTAGTACACATTGACGAGAAATAGTTTTACATGTCAAATGGTTTTAATAAAATGATTATTGATTTTTATATAATGAAAATATGGTCTCACCCGTATATGAAATGAGTGATTCAGATTGAATAAAAGATGATTATTCTTATTTGTAAATATCAATATTTATATATAAAAATGATAAGTAACAGACATGAAATCATGTTTTATATATAAAAAAAGTTACATACCTTTTACAAACTCCAAATATAGCAAAAGTAATATATACTTTTGATGGAGAGGGTATCAATTTGGGTTCTTATATGAAAGAATTATTTCGTTTACTCTGTCATGTATTAATGTGTTTAAGTAACAAAAAACTAGTTGTATGCTCTATAATAATAACTGAATTTTTTTCCAGTCGCCTCTAGGGTTCTGAGAAAATAGGTTTTCGTTGCTTTGGGCGAGAGTTTTCCCTTACCATCGAAGGGACAGATTCCTGTGTTTCTTTTAGCGTCAACTATGGATCCAGACGAAATACAACGATTGGTGGACCAAATGAAGTTGTCAGAGGAAGCAGAAGAATCAACTGTGGCACTCTCTGCGTCGCTTACCGAGAATCTACGCCGCAATACAAAACTTTGCTTGGTGGGCAAGGCGTTTGCTTGCAAACAAATTGATAGGGAGTTATTGTTTTCAAAACTCCCAATTATTCTACAAACGCAGCAACGAGTGGATGTTGAGGTGGTGGGTCGAATATATTTATTACGCACTTCACTTCGATTATGGATAAAAAAAACATGCACTACACGACGAACCTTGGCATTTTTTCAAGACTTGCGACTGTTTGAGGAGATCGAGGGTTTTCAAAACCCCTCTGAGATCGTATTTGATCAATTTACTGGATGGATCCTGTGTCACAATCTCCCCCTAGCATGCATGCACCCGGATGTTGTGCGAAAAATTGGCGAGCAAATAGGATCTGTCATTGAAATCGATATGGGTGTGGGAGGTTTATGTATGGGCATATTTGCCCAAGTTAAAGTTCGATGGAACCTTAATCTTCCCCTTAAGAAATGCGTGAAATTGCTTCCGGATGGTGAGATGGAGGGAGCCATAATATTACTTCTATATGAAAAGCTACCGAACTTCTACTTTCGATGCGGTAAGATTGGTCATCTTGTTCACTTCTGTGAAAAACCTAATGAGGGAGATAAAGAGTTCAAGTATGGCATGTGGCTTATGGCCCCGAAAGCATATGAATCGACAAGAAGAATTATCCCCCCTAATAACCATAATATGCGAGACTCTTTTCAATCTACTCCAGTTTAGAGAGAGAGTGGAGGATCTTCTTGGGTATCCCCTGCATGCATAAGTGGCGAACATGTGCAAGAAAGAGAGTTAGAAACTACTGTTACGACAGGCAAAGCAATGGGGCTATCTATCATCGGACGCATGAACCCTAGCCCTACTGGTGTGACTCTGGTGAGTAAGTCTAAAAGTAGCTCGAAGGAAATTCCAGAGGGAGGGGGATCAGTGAAATTGGCAACTGAGGCTAGAGGGGTGGGCGATGGCAGGAGAGAGATGGAAGAGGGGAGTAAGGAAGATGAGAGTGTTAGAGGGGATTCATCGGGACCAAAGGAGGGTGGAGAAGGGGTAATCGGTGATAAAGGCAAGGCTTTGGCCACGGGATGAGGGGTTAGACACGGGAATGGGGGAGAGCATAAGATGCGGGGGAGTGGGTGGGAGAAACAGGCTCGTGAGAACAATTCTAATATGGTTGGGAGAGGTAGAGGAGGAGATATGGGATGGAGGGGTATTAACCCAAGCATTAAGGGAGTTAAAGGTGGCAGGGGCACAGAAGAGAGAACTCAGACAGAGTTCAGGTGATGAAGCCAGTTTTTGGTGATTATGAGAGTTCATGCAAGAAGAGAAAATGGGATCTCATCAGTGAGGCGGGTAAGGAGGTCCCGACTTCGAAAATTCCACGCCTCGGGGATGAAGCAAGTACTACCAAGAATCCAATGGTAGAGGCTGCCGAACAGCCCTGCAAATCCCAATGATCGCCATAATTTAGAATGGTTGAGGGCTGGGTTCACCCCGCGCATTCCAAGAACTTCACAGTCTGGTGGCTGGCGAGAACCCTTGGTTACTGTTTATTTCGAAACTAAGATGTATGATCGGAATTGTGATCGTTGGAAATCTTTATTAGCTTTTGAGGGGCATTTTACTATTAATCCCTCGGGAGCGAGTGGTGGACTTATGTTGTTTTGGATAAGTCCTTTGCAGGTGGAGATAAAAAATTATTCGAGTGGCCATATTGACTGCCTAGTTACGATGGACTCGAATGTCTGGAGATTCACGAGTTTCTATGGAAACCCCGACACGACCAAGCGATATCATTCTCGGGAACTTTTACGTCGTTTAGCGTTGCAAGGCCATGCACACATACCTTGGGTCGTTGGCGGTGATTTTAATGAGATGCCGAGTCAAAATGAGAAGAGAGGGGGACATAAGAAATCTTGGTCCCAAATTCTTAACTTTCGATCAGTGAGTCTTGTGGTTTGAAAGCTCTAGAAAATGACTCAGCATTTACTTGGAGTAATTGGCGTGAGGGAAATGCACAGATTCAAGAACTCCTCGATAGATTATTCATTAATGAGGCTAGGGTTATGGCTTTTGGAGAGAGGCGTGCGCGGTTCTTGATAACTACGAATAAGATCATAGAGCGGTGTTATACCGTCTCGAGGCTCAGGATTATGGCTCTTCGGCGGGGGGCGAGAAACGCTTCCACTTCGAGCAAAAGTGGGTGCTAGCTGATTCCTTTACAACTGATCTTCTCTTAAAGTGGTGGATGAGCTGTTGGCAGCCTATCCATTATCGTTTGATGGCTTGCTGTGAATATCTGAAGAAGTGGAAAGATTATGAGTTTAAAAATCCTACTAAAAAGCTAGAAGAGCTTCGAAAAAGGAGAGTGATGCTCCTAAACACTCAAGCTAGAAAAGATGTGGGTAGAACTCAATAATGCCATTGAACATACTTTGGGGAGCTCTTTCACATGAGCTCTCCTATGCTGGAGGATTTTAGTCAAGTTACTCGACATATTACAAAGACTTTCGGCGATTCTATGCGTGAGATTCTAGCAGCTGATTTCACAAGCGCTGAAGTCAGGAAAGCCCTATTCCAAATGAATCCTCACAAAACTCTGGGGCCTGATGGTTTCCCACCCATCTTCTTTCAAAAATACTGGAGCAAAATTATGGGTGTTGTTACTAATGATGTTCTTCATATCCTAAACGATGGGGCTAGTATCAAGGAATGTAACAAAACCTTATTGTTCTCATTCTGAAGGTGAAGAAATCGGACAAAGTACGAGATTTCAGGCTGATTAGTTTGTGTAATACTATCAACAAGATTTTTACGAAGACTTTAACTAAATGTTTGAGGAGGGCGCTCAAGGATATCATTGATGAAACACAAAGCGCGTTTATGTCGGGCCAAATGATTCGGATTACATCTTGATTGGGTATGAATGCATGCATTGGCTAAGGAATCAGAATAAGGGTAAAAAAGGTTTTGCGACGACGAAGCTTGACATGAGCAAGGCCTATGATAGGGTGGAATGGGGTTTTTTGGTAGCTATGATGTCGGCTATGGGATTCCCACCCATGCTGGCCAATATTATCATGGAGTGCATTTCTATGTCGAATTCTCGTTTGTCATTAACAACAAGCTGTTTGGCTCGTTGGTGCCCTCTAGAGGCTTACGCCAGGGATGTCCATTGTCCCCGATTCTTTTTGTGATTTGTGCCCAAGGCCTCTGCTATTCTCCAGTCTCCACGCTTATGAACATGCTAAGTTATTTGAAGCTATTAAGGTTGCTCGCCCCTGCCCTACCATCTCACACATTTTCTTTGCCGATCACAGCGTACTTTTCTTCCGCACTAATGGTAGTGGGGCAAAGCACATTCGAGATATTTTGGATACTTATTCTGTGGCCTCAGGACAAGTAGTTAATCTCGAGAAATCCGCTGTGAGCTTCAGCCCGTGTACTAAGTGTGAGGATAAGAAGGATGTGGTACTATCTTTGGGTATTAAAGAGACGCAGGGTCACGCGGTTTACCTCGGCCTGCCAACTTTCATTGTTCGTTAAAAAAAACTCCAATTTGATTATCTTTGTGAAAGGGTGTGCAAGAAGCTTGGGTCGTGGAAAAATAAACTCTTTTCGGCTGGTGGGAAAGAGGTCCTCATTAAATCGATTATACAAGTCATTCCTACATATACTATGAGTTATTTTAAAGTGCCGGAGGGAATTTGTCATGACATTGAAAGGGTTTGCGCCAACTTTTGGTGGGTTAGACGGACGTTACGAAACACATGCACTGGACTAAGTGGGCATCCCTATGTAAACTGAAGTCGAATGGATGTATATGATTCTGGAATTTGGTGGCTTTTAATAAGGTTTTATTAGCAAAGCAGGCTTGGGGCATTGTGAAATTCCCTAATTCTCTTGCTGCGAGAGTTTCGGGTGGTAAGTATTTTAATGATGGTAGTTTCATGCATGCAAAACTCACATCCAATGCTTCTTTTTCATGGAGATTGATATGTTGGGGTAAAGAGTTACTAGCAAAAGGCTTGAGGTGGAAGGTAGGATCGGGTGAGAATATTCAGGCCTTTACCGATGCGTGGATTCCGGGCCATGGGAGTGGCATGGCTGAGACTTGGCTTAGGGAAAATGATATGGCCTTCGTATCGAGTTTTATTACAGATGAGAGGCAATGGGATCACAATAAGCTCATTGATGCTTTCTTCATTCATGAAGTAAGGGCCATTGAGAGTATTGCTATATTGCAAATGGCGAGGCCGCGGACGACAGATTCTGGGTCGTTGACGAGAAAGAAAGGTTTTCGGTGAAGTTATGATATCTTCCAGTTACTGGATTTTACGATCCTGATCCAAATCAGTCCTCGACCACGAAGGACGATACTTGGGCTTGTATTTGGAAGACGAATATACCCCCCAAGATTAGAGTTTTCATGTGGAGAGTTGTTCATAGTTGGATAGCAACTGATATTAATCTTTGCTCTTATCATGTTCCTGTTAGTGGGGTCTGTACCTGGTGCAATCGTGAATGTGGCTCGACTGGCCATTGTCTCTCTTTTTTGTGAGAATGTCAAAGGATTGTGGAAACAAACTCCATGGTGGAGCTTCATTCGGAGCTCTCGTTCTTTACATTTTGAAGATATTTGCAAGAAATTTTGGACTGAATATTCGGATGATGAGGTGGACTACATGGCGGTATGTTTGTGGTGGATTTGGAGCCGATTATGTGACATGAAACACGACAATACCCCAGGCCCGGACTTGGATTTTTCGAGAGCTGCAAGAGTTTTTTGCTCCAGTACCAGGAAGCCCATGAGCGAGTTTTGGCGGATCAGTAACACCTTCCAAAGGAAGAATCGGCGAAATGGATTTTCTCAAAAAAAGGAGTTATTCGCATGGATTGTGATGTCTCCATTTAGACTGATGGTTCGAGAACAGGAGTCGGCTTCGTGTTCAAAGACTATAGAGGATTCTCTCATACTCATATGACGTTAATGAAGGAACTTCACGCGATGTTGCTTGGTATTGGTTTTAATCTGCAATACGATCTTGGCCCCATGGTGGTGTACAAAGACCCTATTCTTGCGGTTCATGTGGTTCAGGATGATAGGAGAAGCCTCGATACTCTCTGTGAAGATTTTTATGAAGTGCCCATGCAAAGGAGCATTGTGTTCTTGATGTTCGGTACGTCCGGCTCGAAGCTAATGGCGCTGAAGCGGATTGGTCAGACTCATATGACACTAATGGGGGAACTTCACGCGAGTTACTTGGTATTGGTTTTAATCTGCAATACGATCTTGGCCCCATGGTCGTATACACAGACCCTATTCTTGCGGTTCATGTGGTTCAGGATGATAGGAGAAGCTTTGATACTCTCTGTGAAGATTTTTATGAAGTGCCCATGCAAAGGAGCATTGTGTTCTTGATGTTCGGCACGTCCGGCGTGAAGTTAATGGTGCTCTAATGATTACAAAATTAAACTAAAACACACATAATTCTTATCTTTACGCAAGCGAAGACTGAGTCTTTGCAGCGCCTGGTTGAGTGCCTTGATCACTACTCTGATGTTTCTAGGCAGAAAGTGAACAATGGCAAGAGCAACTTCTACATTGGGGATCGTCATGGGCAGTGGGAGCAAAGTATCGCTGCAATTGATGGTTTCCAGCGTGGTACCTTACCCTTCACTTACCTTGGAGTTCCGATTTTTTGCGGTTACCGTCGTGTCTCTCACTACCTTAGTCTTAAACAGAAGTTTACGGATAGAATCCACGGTTGGTCTCATCGCCATCTCTCCTTTGGCGGCCGCCTGAAACTGACTCGGAGTACTCTTAGTACTATCCCCCTCCACATCCTGCAGGTTATGGAGCCTTTAGCGTCGTATGATGCGTATTTCTGAGTTTGCTCAGTGTCATATTATGTGGTCCATTGAGAATGGTAAAATTACTTTCTGGGATGACATATGGTTCGAGGATCGTCCCTTGAGTTCATATAGTCACCCCGAAAATGGTCACATCTTTCCCCGTGTCTGTGATTTTTGGCATGACTTTGCTTGGGACGCGCCTCGTTTATATGATTTATGTAACTTGCTGATAACACTCACTTTTCCATGATTTTTAGTGTTCATATGTCAATTATATAGGAAATTGAGTGTTGGATGGTTGTTTTGTGATTATATTGCTCTATCTTGTGAAATATGATACTTACTCGAACTTTGAAGGAATTTACAGGAATATTGAGTTCAAATTTGGAAAACTGGACTGAAATAGAAGTTGTAGTTCGTCTCGATACAAGTTCGTGAGCACAAACGAATTGCAAATCGGAATTCTGACGAGGGAGATATGATCTAAAAAAAAAAGTCGCGTGTAGTAGTGACGACCCGACGACGAGCGCCAGGTGAAGAACGAATTTTGCATGGTGGGCGGTGACCCAGCCGGCGACCGCCGGAAGGTCGCCAGAAAGTGCCCTTTTTCGGTCTAGACCATGGCGATCACTGGAGAGGCCGTCGAGCGTCCGAAAAACCTTTTTTTATGCATTTTTCAGTGTTTTTCGAGCTTTGGACAGTATTTTTCCCCTGTGCCTATATATAGGTCATTTTCCTTACCTATTAGACACTTCTTTTACATCTATTCACCTCTTTTCTCTATCTTTTCAATTTTAGACTTAGAATTTTATTGTTTTCATAGATTATCTTTATTTTCCTATAAGATTTAAGTTGTCATTCAACATTCATTTCGGGTTTTAAATAATTCAGTTTTTATTAGTGCTTTCTTCTTTATTATGCTTTTGATTTCTTTTGTTATGTCTGGCTAGTTCCTTAATATGAACCTAGGGTTTGTATATAGTTGATTGAATATGTGTGCTTAATTTATTGATGTCAATTTGCCCTCCAGCTTGTGATTCATGATTCATGGTGCTTGTTTTCTTGTGAATTATCTTATCAATAGTTTACATGTCTAGCTGTTCAGTTTGAATCTTGAATGTGATAATTGTTCAGCCGATTAGTGTTAGCCTTGAGTCTTGAATGCGATAGGTGAAGCTATAGGAAGCTATTCTTTGTGTGTTGTTGGGATTTAATTTATTCATTTGAGTCTTGAATGTGATAGTGGATTTATTAATCTACATTCATAGGTGTTCGTTAGAGAAGCTTATGAATAGTGTTGTGGTCTTTCATCAGGCTGGATTAAATTGGTAATTGAATCAATAGGTTGAATACATGTGTCTGATTAACAACGGTACATTCTCTAGGATCAGTTGTTTTATCATTAGATTTCTTACCTGAATTTTATTTGCTATTGTTTGCAATTTAGTTTTGATTAAATCTTCTTCCTATATCGATTGTCTGGATACTGTGATGGTTTAGAATAGGAGTACTCAGAGTCTTTTCGTTTATCAGTCCCTGAGGATACGATACTTGGTTGCTATTTATTACTACAATTGCACTGTGTTAGTTGCAGTTTTAATTGCTAATAAATTAGTGATCACTTGCATGATATTCCTGTTGATTTGATTGATGCCCTGAGTCGGATGCTGATTGTGATGGGAACAGAGGATGTGATGCGATGGGATTTGACCAGCCACGGTGAGTTATCTACTTCCTCTGCTTGGGATCTTATTCGGAGACTGCTGCCCAAACAGACTTTGTTTGCTGACATTTGGAGTGACTATCTTACTCATTCTATCTCTGTGTTCCTCTGGCGTCTGTTTTTTGGTCGTCTTCCTGTTGATTCTCGTCTCCAGTCGCGGGGTATTTCCCTTGCCTCCATGTGTCTTTGTTGTGTGTCTCCCCAGTCTGAGCTGTGTCAAAATGTTTCCCTGTAGAGTGAGACTGCTTTGATTGTTTGGGCTCATTTTGACTCTTGGTTTCCTGTTGTGCACGCACCTTATCACATGAACGTCAATATTGCACATAGAATATGTCATTGGCGGCGCGCATTCCCTAGGGAGGATGAGAAGCATTTTTTTTGTGTTCCTTGTTTGGTAATGTGGTTTCTTTGGATGAAAATGAATAGTCGTAAGCACAAGGCTACTCATTTCTGTGCTTCTCATGTGATTTGGCAGGTTGTTCGACATCTTCGGTTGCTTGTTGTGGCGGGGAAACTCACTGTCTCTCATTGGTGAGGTTGTGTCCCCTCGGTTGATTTCATGCCCCCAGCTCCCTTGTGAGGCGGACACTTCAGTCTACTTTGGTTCGCTAACTCCCTCCGGAGTCTCCTTGGTGAAGCTGAACACAGATGGTTCATTCGATTCATACACACAGTGAGGTGCTGGTGGAGGAGTGGTTCGTGATCATACTGGAATCCTTATTGTTGCCTTCCGCGTTCTTGTGATGCTACTTCCAGTTTTGATGCTGAGTTAGCTGCCCTGCTCGAGGGTATTAGGTTGGCAACAACCTTCTCTACTCATATCTGTTGAGATGGATGCGGCGGCGATCGTGTTACTCATGTCTGTTGGGCATCATGGTCACGCTAGTATTTATCATACTGTTGCCTAGATCCATCTGCTTTCTCAACTTCGGCGAGTCCGTTTCACTTACATCCCCCGTGAGGGAAACCGGCCTGCTGATTTTATGGAAGGAGAGGGGATTAGGTTCAGATGTTGACTACTTTTGATTGCTCTTTTGCTCCTCGGCATTTTCTTGCTCTGGTTAGGATGGATCAGCTTGGCTATCCTAACTTTAGATTTAGTTTTCATGTTGATAGCTAGTTTGCTTTGACCTGTTTCATTTTTTATTTTGTTTCATTTGTCTTCTCGATGTAACCATTTTTGGGTTACATCTCTTTATGGTTTTGTTCGGTCTGTTTTCTTTTTCTCCTTGTTGCTTCTGCTGGGCGTCGTCACTTTTAGGCAGCGTCTTGTATGGGACACTAGTTGATGATTTATCAATAGGTTGGGGGTTTGCCCAACTCCTCACCCCTTTGGGTGTTGTTTTTTTATAAAAAAAAAATAAAATTAAAAAATATATTTCATTTGTCCCATTAGGCTTGTACCATTTCTTTTGAACACGATTATTAAGGAGAGTTAAATTAGTATAGTAAAAGTGTGTAAAGGTGTGTGGTCATATTGTTTGCACTGTAAAATCATTACCAAAAATAGAAACATGACAAGATCAATTGGACAAACCCAAAAAAGAAAATAACACAAGATCAATGGGAAGAAGAGAGTATAAATATTTTTTTAAAAAAAATTTAAGTGGCACACTAAATTTTGTACACTAGAAGTCTTGAGTGAACCTCAATGGCTTTCTTAGGAAGCCATCAAGGTTACACACTATCACGCTCCAATTGCTTAGAGAAGGCACAAATGCCAAAAAGCGATTAAGGGTTGGATAATAATAATAATAATAATAATAATAATAATAATAATAATAATAACTCTGTTGCTTGAATAAACTTGGATAGCACTTTCTCTTATTAAGAAAATATTATATATGTGGATATATTTAATAAGATAGGGCATAGTTAAGCTACAAATCCGTTTTAAAGTAGGAACTTCGAACTATAAAACATGATAGATTATTTGTGAAACATGATAAATTCACTACAAAAGATGATAAGTTCAATAAAATGGAATTTTCTCCCCTAATCCCAAGACATCAAATTCATTCAATAAAGGGAAGAATGAACAGTAGATTTTCACGATATAAGGGCTTTAGATATGAAAATAGTTCCTGGTTGATTAAAATGAATTTTTTATTTTGTCCGATCCCTAATTATATATATAGGAGAGAGCTACGGTATAAATACTTCTTAACATATAAAATACAAACTAGTTAAAATGTACGAATTATATATATGTAGAACATGTATGAATTCATTGTGCAACTGTATGAATTGCGAAAATTAATTTTTTTTAATATGAAATTCGAACTCGTGACCATGAATTCATCCAACTGAATGATGAATCAACCATAGATCTTGATGATCTAAGTGCTATAAATAGTTCCTGTTTATATTCTAAAAAGGGGGTTTATTTTAGTCCACCCCTATATGTATATTACTCATTAAAATTCCTTAAGAATATTCACATAAATAAAATATATAAACATTCATATGAATAATATTACATTTGAAGTACTGGCATGACTGATAATATTTTACGTGACACGAACACGAACACAAATACGAACGAAGTAAATGTATTAATGGTCGGCCTTATTGGTTGGGGAGAGCGGATCTTGGGAAGGAGAAAAATCGGTTTGGAGGGTGAACTGGCGAAGAGAGTTGAGGGAAAGGGAGAAAGAGATGGTGGAGGAACTGATGATGATTATTGCTGATTTTGTCCCATGCACAGGTACAATCGATGGATGGAGATGGTCGGCGACAACGAACGGAGTATTCACAACCAAGTCGGCATACGATATCCTTGCGGTGTCCAAAGGAGAGCAACAACTCCAGCCACTGGAGCTGGCCAAAGTTTGTGATGCACCGACGACGCATAAAGCCAAGGTGACTGCGTGGAGATGCCTGAGGAATAGATTGGCAACGTGCGATAATCTGCTTAGAAGAAACATTCAGATCGGCATCGAGGAGAGATGGTGCAACGCTTGCGTGTCGTGTGAGGAGACGGTGGAACACCTGTTTTTACATTGTCCGAAAGCAGAGGCGGTTTGGAACCAGATACAACAATGGATCAACATCAAAACGGCAAGGCCTAGAGGTATTCTCCAACACTTTATCTCCTTCATCTCTGAAGGAAAAAGGAAGAAAAACAGGAGATTGCTTTTAGCGTTGTGGGTGGGCACTATTTGGTGGTTGTGGAAAAGCAGAAACGAAAGCCGATTTCAGAGTAAGGTTTGGGATATTGATAGAATTGTAGTGCAAATTAAAGGAAGTCTTTAGAGTTGGAATGAGGTGTTCAAAACTGTTGAGTTGGGGATTCCTTTTACCTCTTGGTGCTCTAAGGGTTGCAAACTTGATTTGTTGTTCTAAATGGCATCTCTGGTGCCATTTTTTGACCCTTCAATGAAATTCTTCTTTTACTGATAAAAAAAATAAAAAAAAAAATACAAGAAGCACAATAATTCCGTGTTGTGTTCATATACCATTGTATACAGTAATATATTATCATTTTATTTTTAAATTTATAATTAATTTATTTCCTAGTTAAAGATTAAATTCGTTATATTGTCTTTATAAATCCATACCAACACGAACGAAATTGTGAACACGCATGCGCATGAACCGCTAGCCCCAAATTACTAGTATAATAAAATTTTATAAGTATCGAATTATAAAAATAAAAATATTATATACAGCTTTAAAATTCAAAGTTTTGTGCTATCCCTTAATTCATATACGAATTTATGATGAAAAATATAAATTAAATTAACGTAAAACTCATCTCATATTGTGTGACTAGTTATTCGGTCATTAAAAAATAAAAAATAAAACTTTCAAAAAAATAAATAATAGTAATAATAATTATTATCATTATTTTGATACGCTAAACAATTGCAATCAACGTTAGTTAATGATCGATAACTTTAATTATTAAATTCATTCGTTAAAGCCTCCTTTTTTTATAGCGTGTGACAAATAGTGTAAGTTGGATTTTGTGAAAGCCAATAGTGTATTTTCACATTAGTACTGATGAATTTAACTCGAATATGATATGATGGATGTGAATATTTAAGTACAGTCATATAAATTGAACTGTCTCACATGGAAATTTTCCTATAATTAATACCAAAAAGTAGTCAAATTACTTGTCATGGTCCTTGAAAAAGGTTGACGCGAAAAGAAAAGATTGTTTTTCTTACTTTATCCATTCCTTTTCTCTAATGATATTTAGAACATTTGATTGGAAAAATATCGGAAAACGTCTTTGGAATTTCATCACAGGATCAAGTTAACTCCCCAAATACTTTTACAATATTTTTTATTTATTTATTTTTAAATATTAGTAAAAAAATAAAGAAATTTAAATATCACACGACTATACATCTTATTGCCAACCACAACAAATCAACTCAGCAGAATTGTCTTGAAAAAAAAAAGTTCCTCCATTATTTCGACATCAACAATAGAAAATGCTTTACGCATTGAGTATAATTTATACTAACCATCCAAATTAACATATATATGTTCATTTTCAAATTCCCTCACCGAATAAATTATCCCAAAAAAATCTTTCCAGAATGGATGGAATAAAACCAAACATAGAAAATGATCCTTTGATTATATATATACTTTGGCAATTTACATTAGAGCACTCCCAACAGAAATCCCAAAATTATGCTCCTATATTCCTCCCTAAAGCTTCCCTATTTAATTTTAGGATCTCGATTTTATAAATGCATACACCAGATCTCATATTTTCTACATAAAAATAATAATTATGTGTGGGCCCTACTAATTATAAGCTTAAAATAAATTTAGGGTGAGTGTAAATTTAAGATTGAATTTAGGTAGGTGTAAATTTTTTTGTGGGCCCCATCTAATTTAGGGGATCTGCTGAATGTATTTTTTGTATCTCATTTTCAATTGTTTTAGCCTAAATTTAGAGTTAGTGATGCATTTAGGTGATCTGCTGAGAGTGCTCTTATACACTCCCCAGACTAGTAAATTTTTTTAATTATATAAAAAAGATTTTAACTCCATTAAACATTTAAAAATCGAGTGGATGAGTACTTCAATTTTAATACGTTAAGTCGACCAAAATGCAATTATACATATCTGTTTTCCCATATATGCCATCGACACCCATTTACAATTGCATTACAAGTGGGGCACATGTTGCACGATAAAAGGGAGAAATACAATCATACTTTCATATGAAAACAAAAAATATGCTGTGAAATGTGGCTAAACAGAAATTATTGTTAGTTTAGGGATCATAATCAATCTTTAGTAAAAAGATCCAACGTGCACGCGCGCGCGTGTTTTTTTCATTTTTCTTCTTCTTTTGAAAATAAGATCAATAATGATTCCCTAATTTCTTTTTGGTAATTCGACCTCCAATCTAAAGAAAAACGTCTTATCAATTGAATTGCGCTTCGTTGTTATCCAACATATGTGTGTTTATGATATATAGACTACACTAATACACTTAATTGTACGATGCACGGCAATCATAAAAATTAAGTGCCATTGTTAGTAAATAAATAAAAATATTAAACATAATTCATAATTTATCAATAATTCAATAAAAATAAAAATATAATATATATATATATATATATATATATATATATTTACGACCATCATTTCTATCATCCACAATAATTAGAATTTTTAGTTAGTTACAATATCATACTCTTGATATGGAAATGGAAGCATCTAATTGGTGTCCATTATGATTTTGTTATCATAAATTTTTAGTTGGTCACAATATCATACCCTTGCACATGCTGGCCAATGAAATGAGGGATGATAACCTAAGAATGTTCACAAGCAATAACGTTGAAATAAATAAAGTTAAATATAAACATAAATACTTATATTTATTTTATCATTACTCGAAACGTCTTTAACCATGATTTCTACCTGGGAGGATGAGTTATGTTTGGAAGTGGGACTCCATGCATTGTGGATACCCAAGCAATGTCAGAATACCAATTTTCATATACTGTCAAAACTATCAATACATGATACTCCTTGGCAATAAAATTCTCCATCAATGAAACTATTATAGCCTCTAATTGTGCCTTCAAGTACAGTTGCAATGTCAAACCAATCACAATTAAGTACGAATAATAATTAATTCATATTAGTAATTGAATTACAAAAATAAATTGATTCACTTACAAATCAATTAGTGTCCAGTATGACTGTATAATCGCTATTGACTCCTTCAAGTAAGTCACGGTTGTTGAGCAGCCGGTTTCTCAGCGACATCATGAACAAGTCAATCGTCTACAATAATATTAAAATCAATAGGTTATTTTATAATTTATAAAAGAAAACACTACATGTGTGTAGATTATTTACCCCAATCACCGAATCCCTTTTGAGATTCTCCACTGCATCGAAGTCATCTTCCATAAGTACACTTCTGTTATCCTTAACGATTGTGGCAAGCTTTTTCCCACCTCGGTAAGCAGCCATCCACTTATCGTATGCAACCTGTGTTGGTTTAGGTACCAGAAGTGGTTCCGGGCTACTAAACCAAGGCAATCTCCAGAAGGAAAAAGGACGTCGCTCCCTCTAGTTGCTACGAGGAGCCTCCATTGCCTGTGGCGAACCCATGATACTAAAAGTAGGCTCTTGGAACTCAACAGACATCTGAGCTGCCCCTGATGAAATAGATGAACCGCACTGCAATTGTGAAATATAACTGATAGGCTCAACATAGATTGGAGCGGGGAACCACTCGACGGTGAATGAGACATGACCATATGGTGGGTGCATCCCGCAACCCATATACTCCTGCATAGAATAGGGAGTTGGCTCCATGGTGAACGACTGTAGGATGTCATGACTCAATGAGTAGTGACTCGAATCGTAGTCACGATATGAAGAACGAGGAGGCGCAAAGGTAAACCCATCAAAATGGTGTACTGGCGGTGCGTAGTAGCTTTGATCCGTCTTATAGGGCGAATAAGGGACCTTCGAATAGCGGGGACCATCTCTACCACTGGCTCTGCTAGGCGAAGAAACATCAATGCGATGATGCTCCAAGCGTAGAATGTCATGGCTGATCCTCAACTCTATCATCATCATCCCCTATGTTCGTCGGAGGAGACCTGATACGACGGTAACCATCATGTGAATTTGACTGTCGAGAAGATGTGCCATTTACTTTATCAAACATCTCCTTAAAGAATTTCTCCATCCTTCTCCTAAACCTTTTCTCGCTCTTCTCGAGTTTATTTCGAACTGTCTTCTTCATTTATTGACGGGTGATCGCACCTTTGCTTGCACTGGATAACAGATGAGACCCGCAACTACTGCTTGACAAGGAAAAATTCTGTGGCGTTTCTTGTTTATGCGGAACAACAAATAACGAGTCGGCTCCATACCTCGATCACTCTACACAGTGACCCGCTGACTCTGACTGCGAGTTGTACGAGGTCCATTAATTACCTCCTTGTTGTCGGGCACCTGAATAACATGGACAACGAGGCGATGTTGAAATTTTCGCCCTATAGCTAATGCATTCTCAGGTGATCTGCAGCTCACCCCGAGAGCGTTCGGTGACACCTCCAATATCCAATACCCAGATGCTACTACCTTCTCCGTATTGGCCTCGAAATTCCACACACCATCCTAAAATCAACATAAATAATTGGTCTAGTTTTTGGATGGCCACAATATGACTATATAGATTTATTGTATTTATTTATGTCAACAGCCCCTCTAACCTTCCCCCAGAAAAAGATGCAAATAATTGAGTAGTGTATATTTTTTTTTCCACTAACGATATTTGGACAAAATATGTCTGAATAAAAAATAGTTAAATTTTTAAAAAATATATACTCCCTCCGTCCCACTCAAATAGGCTCATTTTCCTTTTTGGGATGTCCCACTCCAATAGACTCATTTTTCTTTTTGGGTAAAAAAATTGTACTTAATTGGTGTGAACCACACCACTTTACTGTCATTTTCCTACTAGAAAGTAAGTTTTTTTAATCTCCGTGCCCAAAAGAAATGAGTCTATTGGAGTGGGACGGATGGAGTATTTATTTTTTTTAAAAATTAAAATAAAAAATTTAACTATTTTTATTATTTGCTCAACATTGTAGTTTTTTCGTAATTTTTATTATTTTTTAAAGTACAAAAGTTATACTAGTAAATATTAAAATAATTATTAAAGTGGCAAAGTTGGGGCTCCAAAAAGACTCTCATTTGTGATAAGTTTTTGGTTCAATCTCGCCTGTGTGCGAGAAGTTTTCTCATCTTTATGTGGGTAGTGATTCCGCCTACGTGTGAGTTGCTTATTTAATTATTTAATAGATACCTATTGTAATTCTCTTAAAATAATTATTAAAAAATTACATAAACAATTATAATTTGGTGGGAACCATTAAACTAACTAAATTCATTTTAAATTTGAATAAATTTTTTTAAATAAATAAATAAAATTTAAATATTTGATACTCTTTACATTTACGAAAGAACTTCCTATTTTTTTCTTTTTGGAACGTCCACATTTAAATAACTTCCTACCTATTTTTGAATTATATTTCATCACTTATTTTTCACTTTTTCATCAGTGCCAATACTAATTACAATATTTTTTCATCACTCTCAATACACGCAGTAACCTTTTCCCCACTTTTAATATATTTAATAATTTAAAAAAAAATTGTGTCACTTTCTCTTAGAAAGTTCTTTGATGGACGGATAAAGTATTTTTTATTCGGATAAATTTTATCCAGATAATATTATTTTTTTAAAAGAAAAAGAAAAAGAAGAAGAAGGTATAATTGAGTAGTGTACTAATGTCTAGTAAAAGGCAGAACCCATGATTGATGAGATAATGAGGGAGTCCCACTTCAGTCTCTGCTCAATGTGCTCATCACATCATCTCTCTCGCACGCACGCACGCGCAACCACAAACCATAAACAATTCAATTCTATAAACCCCTTTCCTTTCTACTTTCTATATATAACACCCCTTTTCTCATTCTATCTCAGCTCAGCATCCCATTCTTTTGTAAAACCACTTGTTTCTTTCTCTCTCTCTAAAGAAGAGCCGATTTTCCTCTGCTTTTGCGAGATCGAGATTCTTGGAACTCAGATTCAGAAAATGATGGTTCAAAGAGATCAAGATTTGGGGTTGAGTTTGAGCCTGAGTTACCCTGCAGAAAACAGGGCAACTTCACTGCACCTCAATCTCATGCCTTCTTCATCTTCTCCCTCTCCTTTCACCATCATCAACAACAACTCCTCTTGGACTCAAGCCTTCTCCTCTTCAGGTTTGTTTCTCCAAAATCTACATCTCCTTCTCTCTCTTTTCACATTTCTTCCTTATGTATTGCTCTTTCAACTCTCCCTTTCCATACAATTTCTTCTTGTAAAAACTCAGATCCCATGGTATTATCGTTGTTGAAAGTTTAAAGGTTATTGATATAAATTTGATGCAGATCGGAGGGGTGAGGCATGCAGAGAGGAAACGAGATCATTTTTGAAGGGAATCGACGTCAACTGCCTGCCGGAGACGGCGGAGGAGGAGGAGGAGGGCGGCGTATCCTCCCCGAACAGCACCATCTCCAGCATCAGCGGCAAGCGCAGCGAGCGCGAAGCCACCGACGACGGCGAGAGGGCTTCCTCCCGCGGCGGCATCAGCGACGAAGAGGACGCCGAGAACGCCAGGAAGAAGCTCCGCCTCTCCAAGGATCAATCCGCCATTCTCGAGGAAAGCTTCAAAGAGCACAACACACTCAATCCAGTAAGTTTGCCTTGAAGAACAAAATTTCCCCCTTTTTTTTGACCTAATCGATTAATCGAGCTGACATATCTTTGTTATTACAGAAGCAAAAAATGGCTTTGGCAAAGAGATTGGGGCTGAGGCCTAGGCAGGTTGAAGTCTGGTTCCAAAACAGGAGAGCAAGGTCAGTTGCTTTACTCTTCTTTAAGATTAATCATGCCTATTTTGAACTGATTCATCGATTTCGAGTTAAATTGATATATTTGTTTGAGATCTGAGAGGAATGTGTTGTTGCAGGACAAAATTAAAGCAAACAGAGGTAGACTGTGAGTTTCTAAAGAGATGTTGCGAGAATTTGACAGAGGAAAACAGAAGGCTGCAAAAGGAGGTTCAAGAGCTGCGTGCGCTTAAGCTATCTCCGCAGCTCTACATGCAAATGACACCTCCAACAACGCTCACTATGTGCCCTTCTTGTGAGAGAGTGGCGCTGCCGTCCGCCGCCTCCGTCGATCCACGCCCGCTGCCGATGGGCTCCGCCCAGCCGCGGCCGATTCCTTTCAACCCGTGGCCTGCTGCCCCACGCTGCAGGCCTTTCAATGCTCTGCATTCTAGATCATGATTTCTTTACAAGGATCTCTATTTTTTTTGGGGGGGGGGGGGGAGTTTAGTAGATTGGTATTTTTAATCAGTTCTGATTTTTTATTTTCTTTGAGATTATTTATCTCTTGATGTAAATTGGTGTCGGACGATCAAATTTTAGTTGAATAGTTGAGAATTGTGCTTATGACATAATCTGATGATTACGTAGGTCACTCAAAGATTAAATTAGTTCAAAATTGTTTGAGATTTGAATAAATGATAAGATTAATTTTACATGATATTATTTTGAGATTAAAAATTAAATCGAATTTATTTAATTGAATAATATATTATAAAAGTAAGTCATGTCTAATTTATCGAACCATATATATATATATATATATATATATATATATATATATATATATATATATATATATATATTTAGTTTAGAAGCAACAAAAATAATTTGAAATTGCACCAATCAAGGATTAACTTTTTCACAAGGAAATTCAAGACTCTTAAGACAAAATTAATGGCATGTGACGTTATTTCGAGATTAAATATTAAATCGAGTTTATTTAACTGATAATATATCATAACATTAAGTCATGTCTAATTTATCGTACCGAACAATTTATATATATTCAGTTTAGAAGCAGTAAAAATTATTTGAGATTGTATAAATCAAAGATTAATTTGTCATAAGAAAATCCAAGTTTTTTTAAAACAAGATTAATTCTACGTGACATTATTTCGAGATAGAATGTCGAATCGAATCTATTTAATCAAATACTATATCATAAGATTAAGGGGGGTGTATTAGTTCAAGACTTATGTAGATTTTAAAAGTACGTGGATTTTAAAAGTCTATAGATTAATTTGTCGTGATTTTCTCAGAGTTGAAATCCACAAAGCCAGTGGGCGTGGAGACCTCGCGAGCGCTGCAGGCCCCGCGAGCGATGGGTTCACACGAGCGTTTGAGACCCAGCGCTCGCTGAAGCCCAGCGACCGCTGGCTTCAAAGAATTATATATGGAGTATATAAAAAAAACCAAGAAAACCAGTTGGCTTCAAAATTCTGTCTCTGCGTATATGATAGAGAGACGGATAGAGGGAGACGATAAGAATATGATTAAGTTGAAATGAGAAGTAGCGAAGTTACTTGAGCTCTGCAACAAAATTGAGCGCGAGAGGCAACAGCTTCAGGGACTTCAGATCTATCTACTGCTACTTCAAGTATTACTCTCTACGCTATAAATGCCGGTAGTAACATAAATTACTCAAATATATAGAGTAGAGAATGGAATTTACAGTTTGAGCTTGCCCATTTTGCACCAGTTGGGTAGAAGCGAAAACAACCAAGAAAACCGCCAGCCGTCACCGGATAGGTGGTGGTGCCGCCGCCATATGAGAAATGAATGTTTCAACTTTCAAATATTCGAAGAGGCTAGGACTAATTAACTAAGTACTCTTTGAAAAGAAGGGGCCGGGGGTGTGTGGGAAGATTAGATGGCAGTATTTTAAGTATTGTACGTGTAATCATGAGATTTGTGTGAAAACACATATATTTGTTATCTCTCAAGCCTAGCGATCGCAGTGCCCCAGCGAGCGCTGGCATCCTTGACAACGAGCGCTGGGTCCAGCGGCCGCTGGCTTCTTGGCCGCGGGCGCTGGCACCCAGCGAGCGCGGGGAGTTTGCAAGATTTGTGAATTCTCGTGGTCTGTGTTCGGATTTGTTCTTCATGCCTATTTTTTCAACGAAATAAATGAAAGTCATTCCAACTTTAAAATCCATAGATTAACGAATACACCCAGATTTTCATAGACTTTTAAAAGTCTTGAACGAATACACCTGAATTTTTATAGACTTTTAAAGTCTTGAACGAGTACACCCAGATTTTCATAGACTTTTAAAAGTCTTGAACGAATACACCCGAATTTTTATAGACTTTTAAAGTCTTGAACGAATACACCCAGATTTTCATAGACTTTTAAAAGTCTTGAACTAATACACCCAGACTTTAAAAGTCTGCAGAAATCTATTAAAGTCTTGAACTAATACACCCCCCTAAGTCATGCCTAATTTTATGAACCGAACAGTTCATTTATATTTTCAGTTTAGAAGCCGCAGTAATGCAAGGGAACTGTCATTTATATAAAATGAATAGTTTTTTTTTCGGTGGATCTTCGAGAAGAACAAGAAGAATTTTGAAGGATTGATTTTATTTATAACCCCATTTTTTAATTAAAAATAATAATAAAAATATTCTAGTAAAATAATCAGATCCTTTTTTTATGCAATTGTGAGAGCTCTCCACATCCCCAATTTCAATCTTCTCGTATTTCTTCTATTTTGCTCAATATTAGTTATTTGATACAAGACCCCAGAGCCAAATTAGATACTCCATCCGTCCCGTTAATCATGTCCTGTTTCTTTTCGGCACGAGTATTAAGAAGAGTTGTATTAGGAAAAAAAAGTTGTATGGCCACATATGTTAATTAAGTTTAAGAATGGTTAACAGTCTCCTCTTCAATTTGTTGCTGCCGTCAGTGGCGGGCCGCCAGAGCTGCCGGAACAGTGAATTTCATATTTCAACAATAAGTTTAAGAATGGTTAACATTCTCCTCTTCATCATCTTTTAACAAATTTCTGCAAATTTCAACAACAAATTTCAGATTTCCAAATTTTCAAGTATTCTCAAAATTTACAAGTATTCCCAGAATCAGAAACCATTTAATGAACAACAATTTTCTACACAAGATTTGTCCAATTTTTGAAACAAATTTTCTACACAAATTGTCGTTCATCACCATTTATACTTCTTCATGCCCAGTTATTCAAGACGAGAGAAACGAAAATAGAAACTGTCACAGCCCGCCCTAACTAGGGATAGTTAGGCCGAGTGATCCACGACTAGGGATGGGGTTAAAGAAGAAGGGGAAGAAAAGGGGCGTCATTTATAGCCGTAAAACTTACTCATCTTAATAAAACTCGTCATTTTTATTCATTAATATCAATTGAAAACAGTCTATGAAAGACTGCATAAAAGTTAATTAATATCATTAATCAAGTTATACATCATATGCAACCATTCTCTTAAGACTCAAAGTATGACATAACATACTATAACATCAACAACATCTTGCAGCGGAAAGTAGCTAGACATATGTATGAAGACATATTCTAGACAGGTTAACTATTTATTAACAACCCTGGAGACTCCGCTCATTGCAGCACCATCATCACATCAGCTCAACCTGCACATTTAGAAAACATATGCAGGGCTGAGTACAAAAGCACTCAGTGGGCACGTATGCCTAGGTATAAAAATACATGCTTCAAAACTATAAATTGTCATGCCATCATAATCAGTACATCAAGGGAGTTTTTCGCTAAAAAGGCCCAAGCTTACTAAGTTCATTTGTGATTCTTAAAGTTCGTCTGATCAGACTAAGTTCTTTTGTAATCTATCATATCTGAAACTGTGTGCCGGAGAGGTGGCCACCTCTCACGGTCACTTGACCGGCCAACCCGCTAGATGACTCACGGTCACTGGTGTACACTAGCCCTGGCAGGATAGCTATCAACTGCTCAGGACCCGAATTCGATTGCATCATTGGCAAAGCCAAAGCAGATAGATATCATACTAAAATTTAAACATTTTATGGCAAGACAATACTTGAAATAACTTTAACTCAAATATTTTGTAACGAAATAACTTGCTCAAATGTAACATTAAACTCATTTGATAGATATATAAAACTGAAATTAACAGTTAAATCATCTCATGCATTCATTCGTATAAGAGGCCTACGACACGCAGGGGATCTCTATATACGTATAGTAAAGTAATGCCCACCTCGTTGTGTCTCTGTATCAATGAGTAACGTCACTCTCTCCCTCAAGTCGTTACTTCCCAAAAGGACCTTCATCGTTATGAAGAATTGGTGAGAAGTTATAAAAGAAACCTCGATTAATAATCTAATCTCTTTTATGAAACATTAGTATCTCTAATGTTCATCTCTCTTGACTGTTAATCAATATAACAATTATTATCTCTCGTCATTACTCATTAATTATAACATCCTTATGTTATAATTAGCAGCGCTTCAATTAAAAGAAATATTTAACACATCGAAAAGTCCACTTTCTTAGCAGATCTATTCGCTCTCATCTCGTCTAATTAACCAATTAGAAGTTAAACTATCCATTAGGCATGTATTTGAGTCACGGGTCAACAAGAATTGACTATGCTCAAATCCTAATTTCACTAAAAATTTCGGCATGACCTATTCATATATAATGTCAACCACGAGATTTCAACGCGTGAATCTCACTACGTGAACTCGTCTCTCGACTCAAAACTTAACATCTTGACATCTTTTCAACGCAAACCAAACAATTCAAAATCATCAAAACTCTTTATCAGTAAACTATCATTTATACTCGACACCAATTGTTCGAGTGTCAGATACCAACATTTATGTGCGTTAATCATAACTCTCACAACTCACACCATTTAGTCATATCGTATCATCCATCAAAACAAATATAATCAAGTTGTTTTCTAGAAAGTTTTGCTGTTTTTGTGTCATCTTTAAAAATTCATAACAACCAACTCAATCATCATAAACTCTCATACCAATTGATCTCAAAAACTTCATGAAGTGTAGTTCACTCTAAAAATGGTAGTTAACCAAAAAGGTTAAAGGTTTTTGGAGATATTGCTCTTTTAGTGCAGGCTGTCAAAGATTGACAGTTTCTGCCAATTTTGTTTAGGCCATTAGAAACCAAGGCAAACCTTAATAAAATTCCATAAAATTTAATCATCCAAAACTAAAGGTATCCTTGAAGATTTGGTTAAAATTTCACAAGAGAAAACGTTCATATGATCTGCCAAATAAACAATGAAACTCATACACTTTTACTGTTGGACAAATATGACAGCAGAACAGGGCATTTTTGAAATAATAAACTGCTCTGTTTCAGAGGTTATAAAAATCGAAATCATATGTTTTTAGAAAAGTATTGAAGTCTAGTTTCGTTTAAAAAAAACGGTGATGCAAAATCCTTCATGGATTAATAGATATAAACGTTTTTATGAAGTCTACCAATAGTTGACAGATTCTGTCAAGGATTTTTCAAAATATCTTTAAAATAGCAAACATCATCCAAAAGACATGAAATTTTGCAGCAACGAAATACACATATCATAGATAAACATACTAAAATTTCAGAGCCATCAAGCAATGAAAACTCATCGAAACATAAGCTTGAAACTGCTGTAAAATTTTGACAGAATTCCAGTTTTAATTTCGTTCAACAATTATCATCCATAAATTGTAAATCAATTAGCATGCTCATGTGATATCGTAGAACACATATACGCAATAATATTCATTATGTAACGTCTCAAACTTCACGAATTTAAATAATCATACTCTAAAAATTTATACAATTTTCGTGCTTGGAAAAATACGAATTTAATATATATCGATTCTAGCATACCCCTAAGCACAAATATCAAGTCAAAACGATCAAACAAAAATCGAAAGACAAGCTAATATGTGAAAAACGGGGCTGCCCTCATGGGTTTCATAGCTACGGTTCGTTCCGTTCTTACTCCCTTCATTAAACATGCTCAACATCTACCCAAGAACAACATACTAAAATTTCACGACGATCCGACGTCGTTTCAAAATAAAGTCGAGAATCGACGTTTTTCGACGCCGACGAAAATCGAAAATAAAACCATCAAAACGTAGGTAGAGATCTTACCTACTTAGATACGTGATCGAAAAGATGATCGGCGCTCGTCTCGGTGCTCAAATCGGAGCTCAAAAGCTTGAGCTCAAGCTAAAAATGGTATATGCGTGAATGGTGTGTGTGTTTTAGGTGTTAGTGTGTGTGAGTTGTGTGTGGGCTGAAAATCAACGTGAGTTAAGAGTGTTTGACTCAACTTGGGCGGTTGGGGGGTGGTTTTGGTGGGGTAGGGTTAGATATTTAGTCGTTAAATATCTCGTCTCGTCTCGTCTCGTCTCGTCTCGTCTCGTTTTAACGACTAACAACCCATACTCTTCGTTACTCGCCCTCTCAACCTCTACTCACTTTCATTACACTCGTAATTCTATATAAATATAGAAAACGCAAGCTCGTTCTCGAAATTCTGATAAACGAGCTCGGTTCGTTTTATCGAGAAATTCCGGTTTACTATTCACTCGTCGTCCAAAAATAAAAACTTTCATTATTGGACTCGTATCGAAAAACTAAGAATATTTCTCGATGACGTGCACGTAAGATTTTGAAAGTCGACAAAAAGACGAAATAGCCGTACTTTACTATTCATCGTCAAAAAGTCAAAAATTTCAAAAAAGTCTTAACGGACTCAGATTTCACTTCCGAGTTCACCGTTCTCATTCAAATAATTATCTAGAATTATTCAAATACTCAAACTCAAATACGGATATAAAATCCCACATCATCCTCACATCATCAAAAGAACATCTCAACATCTTTAAAATATAACAACAAAACTTCATATAACTCTTCATCTCTTTACAAAGTAAATCAAACAAGGGATCTATACCCTAATTACTCAAACTTAAGCAATTAAACACGTTATCAAAAGCCCGGGTGTTACAGAAACAAAAATTAAAACAAAAATTGAAAGAAAAGAAACAAAAATCTAAACCCAGTCATTGAAGACAAAATATGCCCTCTTAACAAAGAGATCTATTCGGTGGTGGCTATAACTCACCGTGCAGGGAATGGAAGAGGGGAAGAGGGAAAGAGGCTCGCCGTCAAGGAAGAGGGGAGGAGAGAGAGAGGCTCGCCGCCAGAGAGAGGCGATGGAGTGGGTTTTGCAGCGGTGGAGATGCGGTCCAAAGGGGGCGGATGGCAGCTGGAGGTGGGGGGTTCCTCGGCGGTGGGGTGGTTAGAGAAGGGGATTGAGATGGAAAGGGCGACGAGGCCGGGTGATAGCCATGAGTGTCGCCGACGGTGGAGGAGAAACGACGGAAATGAGAGAGAGAGAGAGAGAGAGAGAGAGAGAGAGAGAAGGGGAAGGGGAGAGGCGGTGCCGGCGTAACAAAGGGGAAAAGAGCGATGGCGCCGATGGGGTTACAGAGGGGAAAGGGTGGAGCGAATTTAGAGAGGGGGAAGGGGGAGGTGGTAGAGAGAGAGAGAACCGAATAGGTATGAATCGTGTGATTTAGAAGGGGGGGATTAATTAGAATTATGTTTAATTAAAAATTAATTAGCCCTTAAAATTTACCTAAAAATGAAATGGGACATGATTATTGGGACTAACCAAAAAGGAAAGTGGGACAAGATTATTGGGACGGAGGGAGTATGTGCTAAGAATGGCTCATGTTTACACCTTTGTTAATTCCGAACCTAGAGAAATTATGTGCTAAGAATGGCTCATGTTTAGTACACATTAGCATTTTTATATATTTTCTATATTTATTTTGATTTTTATCTCAAAAACTATTGTTGATATCATTAATTTTATAAATTATATAAAAATCAAATTCGATTTTTCATGTTTCTTATAACTTCAAAAAAAAAAAAAGACGAACTTTAATTTTTAAGTAATTTATAAATTTTCATGAAGGCATATGGAATGAAGTTTCTCCCACTCCGTACTGCACCTACAAGATCGTAGAGTGCAACCGAGCAGAATGGCTAATCGCTCAGTCACCCCATCATCCTCGTCCTTCATCCGAGCTAGTGGAAATGGGGTGTTGTTGGTCAATGTCGGGGATGGCACGCTATTCCTAGATGGTGGATTCGATATGGGGTTGATGCAGCATTTTTCAAGGAGGAGAATGCTACTGGCATTGGCGTTGTTCTTAGAGATTATGGAGGGAACTTTATTGCTGCTAAAGTGGTGAGAATGGATGGTATGCTTAGAGTTGTTGAGGGTGAAGTTATCTATGGGTATCAGAGAGGCCCTATCTTGGATCAAAGAATAAGGCTTCGCTTATGGCTTTGTTGAGTCTGATTGCAAAGTGGTGTGTGACAAGATTAAGCAGTGAGCAAATGATATCACAGAGTTGGGAATCATTGTTTCAACTTGTCAAGAAGAATTGTCAATACAACCGGGTATGAAGCTTTTGAATATTAGTAGAAATCAAAATGTAATCGCTCATTGTTTAGCGAGATCGGTGAGAGATATTGATTCTGTTTTATGTTTGGAATGAACCCCCATCATTTTTCGAGGGTCATCTCCATGTTCCATGTTCATGCCATTAATAAAATCTCTCCCTTTGAGTTTCAAAAAACATATATATTAAAATTAAAATAAATATATAAAATAAAAAGATGAAGTAATTACCTGTAAATCCATAACGTTTTCCAGAAATTGGTTATTGCACCAGATCTGAAAATTGACTTTTAAATTCATAACATGTCGTTTTCGTCTCAAATTAGTCCGGTGATCGATTTTTTCTTACACCTGCACCGAAAATGACACGGTGGCAGCCGAAATTGACAAAGTGATACATTTTTTACATGTGGAATAAAATAAAACAAAAATAGGAAACTCCCCCTCCCATCGTCTTCTTCCCATTTTCCCTCCTTCCCCACCTGCTCCCGTGAGTCAAGTCAACAGAGGCATGACCTACCGGCTGCTGTCACCGAAGTCAAAGAGGAGTAGGTTCGACGACGGCGGTGGCTGGGATGCCTCCGATGCGTGCGAATGGAAGAGAAAGATTTGGGGGTTAGGGTTTGCAGGACCACGATCTGGGGGGCCTAGGGTTCGAACGACGGTGATCTCATTGTCGCTTTTCTGAGTTGAGGGAGAAAGAGAAAACAGCGACGGCAGCCCATCGCTGCTATTTCACCAGAGAGAGAGGGCATTTGGTGCCCTTTGTGCGCCGCTGTTTGTGCTTGTGAATGTGGTGAGAACGGCGTGGGGCGATGCCGGCGTGTGGTGTGTCCGGATTCCAACGGTAGATCTAGAAGGTTTTGGGGACGGAGGTCGGCTTCGCCTGCTGATCCAGCTGCTGCGCTGTCGCCTTCGATGCGTGTTCCCTGTAATTGACAGCTCTGGCCGCCAGTGAAAGAGTCGGAATCCTTGCTATCGCTCGTCCGACGACGATGAGGGTGGGCGCCGAAGGGGTTTGAGAGTGGGTGAGGTTAGGGAAGATGATGATATGGGTTTTTTATTTTTATTTATTTTTAATTTTTTTTTCACATGTCATAAATATGCTACCGTGTCAATTCTGGTTGCCACAATATTATTTCCGGCGCCGACATAAAAAAATACCGGTTACCAAACTAATTTGAGACGAAAACGAAACGTTATGAATTTAAAAGTCAATTTTTTAAATCTGGTGCAATAACTAATTTCTAAAAAATGTTATGGATTTACAGGTAATTACCCCTAAAAAGAATAATGTTAATATGGACTACACGTGAACGATACTCCCTAATGATCACTAGTAAAAAAGTAGTATAAAGAGCGATTTATACGTGTTATATATATATATATATATATATATATATATATATATATATAATGAGACCCCCTATTTTTAGCGAGACCTGAGACACGGTCTCGTGCATTTATTTCATCAATCCTATGGCTGATATTGTATCTAGAAGGAGTTTTTTTTTTTCTCAGGGTTCAAATGTTGGAAGGAGCGAAATATTTTAAATTTTGTTATTCATCAGTATATATTGCCTTGTGGCCCTTGTTCATCAGTATATACGTCTTATTCATTGTACTCAGTGTCTCACGAAAAATAGGGGGTCTCATTGGAGCGCGCTCCTATATATATATAGGGAGAGGTTCAAGAAAGAACCATAAATAAAAAAGGAACGGAGAACCATTTTCAACCATTTGATTATCAAGATCTACGGTGAAAGATCCTGGGTTCGAATCCTGAAGGGAGCAATTTTTTTTTATTTTTTTGAGTGCATTAATTTTAACAGCGAATGCATTAATTTTTACAGTGAATGCATTAGATTTGATGGTTCTCACGTTCTCACAAATAATGTAGTTCTCTCTAGAACCACACCCTATATATATATATATATATATGTGTGTGTGTGTGGGCACACTCCAGTGCGACCCCTTATTTTTCGTGTAACATGAGGACAATGAATAAGACATATAATACTAATGAACAAGACGTATATCTAACGAACAAGATGTATATACCAATGAAAAACAAAATTTTAAAAATTGATAATGAATAAGACATATATACTGATGAACAAGACAGTATATACTGATGAATAACAAAATTTAAAATATTCTGCTCCCTCCAGGATTCGAACCCTGCGAAAAAAAAATCACCCTCCACATACAATATCAGCCATAGAATTGATAAAATAAACACATCAGATCATGCCCTAGATCTTACTAAAATTAGAGGGTCTCATTGGAGCGGCCCCTAATATATATATATATATACTAGCATTTGCATCTCATGCAATGCACGAGAAAATATTTTTTATTTTTTTATACTTATATAAAAATTAATACTAATTTAATTATTATACTCATAAATATAATAAAAATTAATTTTAACTAAATATATTTGAATTAAATATTAAAAAATTAAAAAATAAGAATTTACAATTATAAAATCTGATATTATGAAAGCAAAAAAGAAAGTTAAAAAAATAAAATATACTACTAATAAAAATGAATTAAAAAATACATTTTTTTTCAAAAAGATGAGAGAGGAGAGAGAAATTTATAAAATTTTAATATTTAAACAAATTTAATTTATACATTTTAAATCAAATATTTACATAAAATATGAAATTAAAGATCTTATCGTGATCTTTAATTTGATATACATATTAAATATTTTATAATTATTCGACTTTCATAATATTGGAAAGAAATAAAACAACAAATAGGAAGTTATAGAAATGGAAAATAAAAAGAAAAATATAGTTTAAACATAAAGCTTCAATTTTATTATAACTACAAAATTGCCACTCAAATTTAAAATCGATTTCAAATTAGAAGCTGCCTTTTTAATATTAGTATAGATGGGTATCGATGTTCATGATAGGCATGTGGTATATCATTTTCTCAAACTAGTAGGAAACTGCAGACTTCTAAAGGAAAATGTATCCAAAATAGAAATGATTTGTGAGATGGGTTGATATAGATCTAGCCCATCCCAGGATCACAAACTAAGCCCATTTCTCTTAAGGAAGGTAGTCCAAGCTAATACTAATAATAAACTGATTTTCTACAAAATATGTGTGAATGTGGATGTTTTATGTTTGGAAATTGATGCCAAAAACATATTTTGGTAGTTTTTTAATATATTAAGTGTAATTGGTTATTTTTATTTTATGTATACTAAGATTCAATTACACTATCTTGTTCGCTGATTTTGTGTCTAGTATGTGCTTGAATGCCAGTGTATTAGTTTGGTGAGACTATTTATCAATTTTTTTTTTGAGCGCCAACTATATATCAAATTAATGTCATAAATTATTGTACAAAATTGACTGTAGTAAGTTTATAAAAAGTAAATAAATTGACTGTAGTAAATGTGACTACACATTTTATGTGAATTTTAAAGGTAAAAAAATCTGCTAAATGGTGTACTATAAAGTAATTGCATTCATTTTGAAAAAAATCGTAGGTAGCCGGCCTGCTACCTATCTACTTTAGCCGGTTTAATTTTCAGTTGTACCATTTTTTTTCATAAATAATGAACTAATTCGAATATTAAAATATAGTTTAATAATTAAAATATAAAAAAAAAACTGGCAAATATCTATCATCCTTGACCGACATGAGCAAATTACACAATAATTGCTTGACTTTATTACACTTTCTTTTACGCGATTGTACTTGTGTAATAAGAGTGTGACACTTTTTACAAAAAAAATAACAACCCATCAACATGAAAGGCTATATCAACACTTCACTATAATTTAGACATAAAATCAAATTTTTTTTATAAGAATGGACAATTTTAATTACAACTTAAGGTTGTGGACATTTTTACCTATTAATACAATTCAAAATATGGAATATTTTTTTTTTAATAAACTTGAATATATCCCACATTGATTTTTCATAAGAGTTAACAAGTTCAAAATCTTAAAAATATACTTATCAATTTAATTTTCCCAAATAATTTTTTTTGAAATAAATACTAATGTTCGAATTTGTATCGAAATGATAACAATTACCATAATAAATTGTATTTCATTAATTAGATATTTTGTAAGCATAAACAAATTCAAAAATTCAGGTAATCAGCGGATATTATTATGCGGGTACATGAATCAATTTTTTTAAATTGACTTTGGGGCAGATATAAGTATATAAATTCTAAATGAGTCTTAGACATTGATAGACATGCCTATGTGGAATTTTATCATTTTTTTTAGTAATTACTCTATATTAATTAATTAATTAAGTTTTACTAAGGCGAATAAAAAATCTGTGAATAGGCGAAAGTACCCACTTTTATAACTTGTCTTACAAAAGTACCCACCCAAGCCAAAGTCCAAAAAGTCAAAGCCGACATGTTTGGTTTTTTGGAAAAGCAGACCTGACATGCTTCGGTTTTTGTAAAATGTCTAACTCACGTCAATTTCACAAGTTAAAAATGTGATGAAGAGACAATAATTGCCCAACTCACGTCACTTTCACAATCTAATGTATACTGTATGTTTGAAAATTTATAAAAAAATTAGCTTACGTTTGCGTTATAAAAACATTAGTAAGAGGACTAAAAATTTCACTATTATGTATATTATGCAACAAAAAAATATTCAGAAACCAATGAAACAATTAGCCGCCGGAAATTCATAGCCGTGAACAGTAGCCGCCGGTCCAAAATATACACGGCTACTGGTCAGCGGCTAATTACTCCATTTGTTTCATAATATTTTTTTGTTGCATAATATACATAATAGTGAATTTTTGAGCCCTCTTAGTAATATTATATTATAACACGAATACCTTAATTTAGAGTTTTTATTTAAATTTTTAATTTTAATTTTTTTATATTACAAGAAGTATACATTGATGTCAAATATGAGAGATACTGAATCTGCAAAAAATTGGATTATAGTGGGGTAAAAATACTCACTTTATGCATGATTTGATTGAACACAAAATAATACAGTAAACACATAAAATAATAGGCTATTTTTGAAGAAAACACTTGAAACTCCTGAAATGTAAACAAAAAAATATTTGAGCTCTAAAAAAACAATTAGCCGCCGGAAATTCATAGCCGTGAACAGTAGCCGGCGGTCCAAAATATACACGGCTACTGGTCAGCGGCTATGAACTTCCGGCGGCTAATTAATCCATTTGTTTCATAATATTTTTTTGTTGCATAATATACATAATAGTGAATTTTTGAGCCCTCTTAGTAATATTATATTATAACACGAATACCTTAATTTAGAGTTTTTATTTAAATTTTTAATTTTATTTTTTTTATATTACAAGAAGTATACATTGATGTCAAATATGAGGGATACTGAATCTGCAAAAAATTGGATTATAGTGGGGTAATAATACTCACTTTATGCATGATTTGATTGAACACAAAATAATATAGTAAACACATAAAATAATAGGCTATTTTTGAAGAAAACACTTGAAACTCATGAAATGTAACCAAAAAAGTATTTGAGCTCTAAAAAAACAATTAGCCGCCAGAAATTCAAAGCCGGTCGTACTAGCCGTGTGAAATTGTTCACACACGGCTAGTGAATCCGGCTACGATTTTGTGGCGGCTAATATGTTTTTTGGGAGAAAAAAATCATTTTGAAGTAACACATATGGTTGTAAATTTTTTTACCTTGTTATGAATGTTTGAAAGTAACATATGTATCCCTTTTTGTGTATTTCTATTTATTTGTTAATGTTTTAGTCAAAAAAGTACATGTCCACATGAAATACGAGATAAGGTGACTGCACAAATTTGGATTGTAATGAGGCTTTAATGCTCACTTTCTGCATGCATTTGATTGCACATTGAATAATAGATTGAAGTGTACTGAATGAATGAACAATACATTTCACGTGAATTTGTACAAAGGAATCTAATATTAGTCTATAATGGCTACATTTGTGAATGAGAAAACATAAATCCAAATACTCGTAGAAAGAGCATTCAGTTAAAAAATTGAGAAATTGAAACCCTCAAAGATTTGAGAAGTGGTTTGTGCGATAGTTGGTGCAATTGGTGTTCAAATTCTACTTGAAGAGGTGATTTTCTCATATATTGTTTGTGTAATTAATAGTTTGAATGTTTTATGTTATATTTATGAGAATTTTGAAAGTGTTTATGCATATTTTAATACTACATTTTATGTGTTTTTATAGATGGAATTCGTTAGATACATATATGTGAGATACAACGGACTCGTCGATGGTATACACTATGTTGGTGGGGCTACAGAGGTCCTTCCCCTCGTCAACGAAACTATTGAGAGCCTGATGTGCAGCGTCAACAATATTATGAGGACGCATTCGTTGAGCTCGAGCTACCAATTGTATTATTTGGCGACCAATCTATTTGGTAGGGAGATGAAATGTGGCTTGGCCACAGACGATGACGTGGAAGCCTTGTTGGCAACTGCCGACTATCCCATGGTGTACGTTGAGCACTACAACGGTCCGATTGTAGAAGAAGCCTACATCCCTACTTTTAATTTTGCTGAACCTTCGGGACACGTAGATGAAGCACAATGCAGTCAGTATGAGACGCCGTATTATCATCATACGTCGTTTCATGGTGTCCAGAGCTCGCCTCCACGACAATATTTTACATGGGATGGACAACCGCTAGACGAATCTGCATGGAATCAAACCGAAAGGCTTAATGAAGTATGTGGGAGATTGAACGATGTGCGGACAGATGATGAACCCGAGCACGAAGCTGAAGGCTCGGTTGCATCAGGAGACGATGATGATTCTGATGACGAAGAATTTGACCCTGCGCTCGAGGTGGGCACTGCTTCTGATGCCTCTGAGGATTTATTAGACGACGATCTAATCGATTTCACGGAGACCGAGCGAGCATGTTGGATCCGACAAAGTACAACACGTGACGGAGATCCGACAGTCGAGACCGGTGATCTAACTAATTGGTTAGTTCCCTTGATTCCAGTGGACGCCTCGGCTTCGCTGGTTGCTCGCGAGAGTGACCCTTCTAGAGTTGATGATCTGCAGAAGAATTCTTTTTACAACAGCAAAGACGACCTGATCATTGCTGTTGGTTTGTGGAACATGAAGCGAGGCACTGAGACAAAAGTTGTCCGCTCAGATCCGGGACGAGTCTATTTCTCGTGCAAGCACTCTGACAACTGCAATTTCGATCTTCGTGCGTCTAGTCACGGCCGAGGGATGTGGAGAGTGCATAAGTTGAAAGAGCATTCATGCGAAGGGGACTTGCGCACAGCTAAAAAAATCAAGGCGCACTCGAAGGTGGTGGCAGCGTTTGTGGCAAACAGAATACGCGATGATGGAGAGGTCATTAAGCCGAAATCCATCATGGCTGAGTTAGTACGCGATTTCGGCATCAAAATCAAATATGATGTCGCGCTGCGTGCAAGAAATCTCGGGATGGATATGATATACGGTCGAGTTGATGATTCGTTCCTCCTGCTCCCAAGATATATGTATGCCCTGAAGGAAGCGAATCCTGGCACCTTATATGATTTGGAAGTAGATGTAGACTGCCGGTTCAAACATTTGTTTGTTGCTCTGTGGGCTTCCATCTCACCTTTCTACTTTCACCTTCGACCAGTGATTGTGGTTGACGGCACACACCTGAAGGGCAAAAATAGTGGCATTTTGTTTGTCGCCGTGACAAAAGACGAAAACGAGGCAGTTTTTCCCTTGGCGATCGGTGTCGGTCCGATCGAGAATGATGAGTCGTGGAAGTGGTTTATGTCACATCTGAGAGGTGCTTGCGGCGAGCCCGATAACTTACTTATTGTATCTGATGCGCATGTCTCCATCGCTAATGCTGTGAAGAGCGAGTTTCCAAATGCTACTCACGGTATTTGCTACTACCACTTGTTGAACAAGATGAAGGGTTACGGGCCCGGTGTTGCTGAGCTTTTCCGCCAAGCTGCATACGCCTACGAGCAATCAGATTACACGCGTGCAATGTCAGCCATGGCTGCTCTGAAGCCAAAGGCGTACGAGAAGTTGTTGCGCGTAGGCCCGGAGAAGTGGGCACGATCACAATGTCCTGTGTCCCGTTACAGTTTCCTTACATCCAATGCCGCCGAGAGTTTTAATGCACGTTTGCTGTGGGCCAGGCGTCTTCCAATCTGCTCGATGTTGGAGGCAGTCAGATTAGTTGTCGAGCAGTGGTTCAACGACAGGCTTGCGGCCGCACAAGAGAGCGATGAAAATCTGACTCCGGAGGCAAAACAGAAGCTCAGTGTAGAACTTGTAAAAAGTCGTCGTTACACAGCCAAGAGGACCACCGAGAGAAAATACAGGGTTCGTGCTAGTGGTCGCCATTATATGGTTGACCTTCAAAAGCAGAGCTGTGAATGCAACGAATTCAACGAGGACCAGATGCCGTGTTCTCATGCGATTGCAGCCATTACGTATGTCATTTCTATTCATGACCTCAATTACCAGTATTAAATAACAAAAAGTATAATCGTTTGTTTTGCAGTGAGGCGAACGAGTCAGTGGAGGATTACGTGCACTCTTACTACTGGAACAGTTCACTAGTTGACACATACTCTGGCGATGTTAACCACTTGCCTCCCATAGAAAATTGGAATATTCCTTTCCAAATTGCATCTCAGCTTGTTTTACCAAATCTCTCTCGGCGACAAGCTGGTCGTCCAAAGGAGACTCGAGTTCGATCCGCAGGTGAAAGGCCGACTCAAAACACATCAACAGCGGAGGCATCAACTAGTAGCAAGAAACGAGCACCCAAATTAAAACGTGTGGTCTCTGTGGCGGGTCTGGTCACACACGTCGATCGTGCAAGGGTACGGCCACCGATGCGTAGTCGTATTTATGTTTAAATTGAAGCTTTTTTAAATATGTTTAATTATAAATGCTTTCTAGATCAGCATAAAGACTTGCTATATTCTTTAATTATAAATGCAATTTAGAAATAGAAATGAATTACTACATAATTTTGATTGTTAAGTAAGTATGATTTATTGTTTGAATTTGTCAAATATTAGAATTGAATATCCTTAAAAACGTCCATCAAACCAAAATAGAAGGATTAGCCGCCACAAAAGTATATCCGTGAGGATTAGCCGGGAGTAGTAAAATAATACGCGGCTAATCCTCACGGCTACACTTTTATGGCGGCTAATCCTTCTATTTTGGTTTGTTGGACGTTTTTAAGGATATTCAATTCTAATATTTGACAAATTCAAACAATAAATCATACTTACTTAACAATGACCATCATTTACATGTCACTACAATTATGAGTTGAAATTATGAATGAGAATTTGGGAAAATGCACAACTTGTACTAATAAATTTATAATATACCATTACAGAGCTTGAAATTATGTGGTTATGCATTAAAAATGTCATTAAATCCAAATAAACTAATTAGCCGCCACAAAAGTGTAAAAAAAGTGGTAGCCGCTAGTAGTGAATTCCGTGGCGGCTAATCCTCACGGCTACACTTTTGTGGTGGGTAATTAGTTTATTCATCTTATCTTACAGTTTTATATGTATAACAAGTCATCATGGAAGTAAATATAAATAAGAAGATACTAACATGTCGGGGTAAAAATGTTGGTAAACAAAATAGCATAAAGATGTAAATAGTCATAATGTACATAGAATACAAGTTCAAAGTACATCGGGGGATGAGCAAAACTCGTAGATGGCACTGCCTATCTTGTGCCTATACAGCTGAAAATTATTATTGCCCCACTCCAGGCTCGGCGAGTCTGCGATCAAACGCTCCACGGTCATGCACGCGAAAACACCAGAGCTATCTCAGTCGCTCTGTGCAAACTGCTCGGCAGGATCAGCATACTCGATCTGCAGCTGACGCCATTGGAGATTCTGATTCGGGTTCTCCATAATGCGTGTCCTCTCGAACCAAAGGAACACCTCAAGGACCCGGTAGAAAAGACGGCCCAAAGGACACAGAGCGCGCAGCATGTCGTGGCGTGACTGTGCCCCAATCCGATACAAGTTCGGATCGAATACGCGGCATTTACCCGTGAGCATATCAATGCTACAGATAACGATACGCCCCTCGACAAATACAGGAACAATGACCTGTACAGGAAGAAATACTTGATCACCAATCCTTTTTATTTTCAGTCAAAGTTATTTATGATGTAGGTGTAATTGTGTACCGCAATGGCATCCAACCAATCTCCCTGAGTCGATGAGGTACCCTTGCCATACACTGAATACATCAGCTTGGCAGGCGGCTTCCACGACAACACCGGAGCCTCAGAGCTTATAAGACGCTGCTCTGCACGAGAGCTAAACATACGGCGCGCATTCTCCATCAGCTCCTTGTATTCTCTATCCAAATAAGCCTGCAAAGAAGAAAAACATTATTTCAACAATATTTTATTATAAACGCAAAATATGTTAATGCTTACGAAGAATTCCGTATCCAATATGATATGCGTCCTGTGATCGATGTCCTGAAGCAGGTCTATACCGGTCACCAGCCTATGCCTCAGCGTCATCATGTACGCATCTACATGCTGCACATACTTTAATGTTAATATTAAGTAAACAATAATACTACATGTAACAAATGCATCAAAAATATTAGATACCTGTGGCTCGAGGTCTTTAGTCCTGCTCATGAGAGTTTGCCAAAACGTCCTCTTGATCGGGTGCCCACTCTCTGTCACCACCAACTTCCTGTAGCTCCCAGTACGGATACCCTCCACCATATGAGTAAATCCCTCAATATACTTCTTGTCGACGGGTTTCGGCTCGTGGCTGTGAACGTATGGGGATCTCAGCGCAGCCGAAAGCTGCCGCTCACGGTGGCTTCGGCGCAGTTGCGCGCCCTCTGGTGGTGGTGGTGGACAAACACTGACGGGAAGGACAGGTGTTGCCCCAGAAGCAGAAGCTCCCTATATTTACATTAAAACAACAAAAGTTAAACATATAAACAGTCTAACAATGACACGTAATTTCAATTAGAAGTTAAATTTAAAACAAATACTGAGCTTTTACCCCAGTAAACTGCTGCCAAAAACGCTCCATATCTCCCTGAGAATAACCAGCCTCGAGAAGAATCGGCAGCGAAGAACGAGGCGGCTCGAATGGGTGTGCTGAGCTCGAGGGCTGCTCAGTGTACGAGTAGCGTGGCCCCAGATATGGGGTCAAGTGTTCGGCAGCCCCAAAAGTCGTGGGCACACCAAAACCAGTATGCGGGCCCGGTGGGGTTTGATAATCATCACTGGCAGAGTGACCCGCGTCCCTAGCAGGCGACTGGTGTGCAGGGGACCTCTGTTGCGATGGCGCATCCTCGTGCTCGGGCTCCGTCTCGGGCTCGGGCTCACGTCGCCTGTCCGATTAAGGTCTTGGAGCAGGCATGGGCTGACGTACATCGGTGCTATGCGAGCATCAGCAACGCATACACCCAAAGGTCTCCTCGGCCCAATTCTTCAGCCTCGTGAATAGGCCCTCCTCCACACGCCTCGCCACCCGGCCCTCACTCTCGCGCACCATCTGTTCCATGCGCTGCCACTCCTGCTCACTCAAACCAGAAGGCCCATGAGCAGCACTGCTCTCTCCCCCGTATCTGGGCCTCCTTTGACTCTGTGACCTCCGGCCGGAAGTCACGGGGCGATCGCCGCCGCCACTCTGATCCCGCTGGCCACTGCTCGACGAGGACGAAACCACCTGTGGTCTCTGCCGCTTTCCCTGGTCTTTGCGCCTCGAACTGCGACGTCGGGGTTCCATCTGAATAGATGCGTCAGGGCGGTCCCCACCCCCCGTATCCGATCGAGGATTCCTCTGGCCGAAGACGCCCGGACCTGGAAACTGGACATCTCCTTCATTCGCGACCGATAGCCACCAATGCGTCTCCAGCTCCTACTGTTCGGGCTGCAACTCATAAAGCCCGGTCTCCTGCAATAAAAAATATATGTACATGATGATTAATATTCATAACATCAAATATAATTAACTAATAAACACTTAAATTATTACCGGTGACTCAAATAGGGGCTGCAAGTCTGCAATGTTGTGACTCAAGAAGGTCCACCTCTTGAATCTAGGTAATATCCCGGCATTATGTAGAGCGATGTGGCTGCCCAAGGCGGGAATAACCTCAAGACCCCAAGTATATAGAGCCCAAGAAGGCCCATAGAAGTGGTACTTCCATTCTACCGACATCTTCTTCATCCTGAAGTTCAAGCGATTATATGCCGCTGCACCCCAAGGAAATGTGGAGAACTCCGACAAGTCCTCCGCCAAAGCCCACGTCCAGATCTCCACGGGTCGTGGCGTGTCCACGCCCAAAATAAATGCGTGTAGCACCAACAGGTGGGCCACACGCAGTGCTATCGAGCCGTCGGGGTCGTCAATCTCCGTCCACTGCTCAAAAAAAATGATTGCCAACTCCTTAACTGACAAGCGCCGCCCGCCACAAACTCGTCTGTATGCTACATTACTATTCAAATTGTGGCGGGCTGTTGGATCGAAACTATGTTGCCCAAATGACAATCCGGTCACAAGAGCGAAAGCGGCGTGATCAAGGCAAACCTTCTGGCCGTTGATGTAGAACCACATCACATCGTCACTATCCAGCAGATGACGAGAGACAATATGATGCAATGCCATGTTGCACCTGTAGCCCGGCTCCCAATCCAACAAATGTCCAAAGCAACCCTGCCTGAACGTATTCTCCAGTGCGTGGCCCCCAATTTCCCTCAGTCGCTCGGGTACCAGGGACAAATAACTGGTCTTGTAGTAAGAACTGATCTGCGTCCCGGGACGATTTATTGTGTCGGGCCTCCGATAACCGATCTATTCAATACCAAAAATTTATCAATTAAAAAGCCAACATATAATTAATTAAATCAAATAATTATCAATTTAATAATAACATAACTAATTCAACCAAATAGAATTATTATTAAATCAAATAATTCACGAAAATAATTGTGTACATGTAGAGGATCTTTGCGTTACTTTAATAATTATGCACTACCCAATTCAATTCTTTGGCATCTCAGCTTATTTAAATAATTGAAATGATTTTAAAATTAAACTAAATCAAATTATATACTAAGTAATTCACAAATAACATAACTAATTCAACCAAAATGACTACAACAAAATAACATAAGTAATTCACGTCCCAACAAAATAATTAAACATAATGACTACAACCAAAATGAATATACAACCAATAATTAATTATTTTCGTCCCAACATAAGTAAATTCCGTCCCAATAATTAAACAATGTAATTTTCGTCCCAACATAATTAATTCACGAACACAAGTAATTCGAATTAAACAATCCGGTCCAAAAAAATTCACGAAAATAACATGCTTCTACTTGTTGTGGAAAATAACATCCTTATTCACGAATTTAAAATCAACGAAATAGGATACTTACTTGATTTGAAGAAGAAGCCATGGTCTATGCCTTCCGACGTTGAAAAAATCGTGGATGCTCTCCTTCAAGTTCAAAAAAAATGATTCTCATTCAAACGTGGACAAACAAGAAAACCAAGCAAAAAACAAAAATTCATTCCAATTTACCTTGGGTTTGGAATGCTCTCCTCTCTCTTAAAAATGAGTAGCCGATGCTCTTTCTCCTCTGTCTCTCTCTTTCTCGGCTGCCTCTCTCTCTCAAAAAATAAACTTTACCCGTGCGGCTAGGTTAAAACTTCTACTCAATTCTTATACATGTAAATGGGTTTCTTGGTCAAACAAGCCTTTAAATTGCCGTGTATATCCCCCCAATAAAGCTTCCAAGATTCTCGCCTATCTGTATAGCCGTATGAATTGTCCAATCACCCTTTAAGCTTATAATTAAAAAAAAATAGGTTTTCGTGTATAAATAGAATAAATAGTAGTAAATTAAGGGTAAAAAATACGAATATTATATAAAATGATATGAAAAATTATTTTAAAAACATTTAATAGCTTACCCGCCAGTACTGAGTAGCCGTACGCTGTAGCCGTGAGTAGTTTCTTACCCACGGCTACTGCAGCCGGCTACATATTTCTGGCGGGTACCCACTTTTTAAGGTGTATTATGTTTCACTGATTCATAATATATGATTTTGTAATTTTTTTATGCACCATTTGCTATTATTTTATGTGTTACAATATTAATTCATATACAATCAAATAAACTAAATAAATTTAGACTTATTGAGTTTATTTTGTCAATCTCCTTCTCGTGAATTTACTGCAAAGAGATTCCCACCCTATAAAGCTGCATTGTAGCCGTATGAATTGTCCAATCACCCTTTAAGCTTATAATTTAAAAAAAAAAAATAGGTTTTCGTGTATAAATAGAAGAAATAGTAGTAAATTAAGGGTAAAAAATACAAATATTATATAAAATGATATGAAATATTATTTTAAAAATATTTAATAGCTTACCCGCCAGTACTGAGTAGCCGTGAGTAGTTTCTTACCCACGGCTACGGAAGCCGGCTACATATTTCTGGCGGGTACCCACTTGGTAAGGTGTATTATGTTTCACTGATTCATAATAGATGATTTTGTAATTTTTTTATGCACCATTTGCTATTATTTTATGTGTTACAATATTAATTAATATACAATCAAATAAACTAAATAAATTTAGACTTATTGAGTTTATATTGTCAATCTCCTTCTCGTGAATTTACTGCAAATAGATTCCCACCCTAGAAATCTATTATACCCGTGAATTGTCCAATCCCCCTTTAAGTTTATAATAATAATAAAAATTAGGTCTGTTTAAAAATTTAAAATCAAGAGTATTATGAAACTAGAATATTTTATAAAGCTAATGAAGTATTTACCCGCCTGTTAATCCTAGCCGGTTAAAGTAGCCGCGGGGATCCATTTCCGGCCGGCTACTGCTAACGGCTACGATTAACCGGCGGGTAATTGTTGTATTAGCTTAAAAAAAATACTTGTTTCATAATACGCTTCATTTAATTTTTTTTCAACTTTCTTATAGATGTTTAATAACATGAAAACCTGTCTTTATTTTTTCGAACTTAAGGCATTTAGGGTTACAAATAATGACGTAAGTTAGCAAATAATGCAATTTCCTCATATTTAGAGTCATATTTAACTACCTCTCTTACACATTTTCTTACACAAGTGTACTTGTGTAAGAAAAGTGTAAGAACTTTTACGGAAAACGATGCAAACCTATCACCATCAATTGCAAAGTGGGTAGTTTTATAAGACGTCTTATATGGGTGGGTAATTTTGTAAGATAACTAACCAAAGTGGGTACTTTAAATTCCATCCCATAAAAAATTATTGTAACTATTTATAAATATAAAATTAAATAGGTTTGAGTAATCATCAAATTTTGGGGTAGAGGTATATAAGAACTTACAAATATAAATTCAAACAAATTTGAGTGATTAATGAGTATTATTGTATAAGTTTCAGGCATGAATATGTAATAAGATCATTTTTCAAATAGGTTTAGGATTGGTACCAATATATATAAGTTTATGTGGCTAAATCTTAGCCTCATCATTTCGATCATCATTGTGCTCCATCACGATCAACGATTTTGGAGGGTTGAACTTTAACCTCATTGCTTCTAGGGTTGATAAATATATGCAAATTTACCCGATATCATGTTGACCTAATAATAATCTGACATGTTAAGGTGAAACCCGAACCCACCAAGTTAAGAATATGTTTGACCTAAATAAGAATTGTCCAAACTTAAACACGACACAAACATAAATATGACAATATATATTTTATTTTCACATGACACGATACTGACATGATAGGATTAAAACATAAATATACCCTAAGCCCTAAACACTAAACGTGCACGATAACAACACATAATAACAACAACAACAATAATACACAATCTAATTTTTAACAACAGATTCAGTTTTATATCTAGAAGGAAAATAAAATATTCAATAATATAACAATACATTTTAAATTAAATTCTCAACTAAAGATTAGGTTGAGGGGGAAAATAATAGTGTATATATAAAGGGAAGGGCTACCGTGAAAACACTTCAATTCTTAAAATAAAAATAAAAATATTTTTCAATGTACGAATTTTATGTACCTTTGGGATTCGAACTCAGGACCACGAATTCATTCAACAGGGTTACGAATCAACCATAGATCTTGATGATCTAAGGGCTGAAAATTGTTTATATTTTATATTTTAAAAAGTGTTTTTATTTTAGTCTTCCCATATATATATATATATATATATATATATATATATATAGGGGAAGGCTAAAATAAGAACGCTTCTTAAAATATAAATTAGGAACCATTTTCAGTCATTAGATCATCAAGATCTACGGTTGATTCATCACCTTGTTGGATAAATTCATGGTCCTGAGTTCGAATCTCAAAGGTAGCAAAAAATTATTTTTCGCAATTCATGCCTTTATACAGTTTATTCATGCATGTTATACATAAAATTCATGCATTTTTGCTGGTTCGTAATTCTTAAAATAAGGGTGCGGTTATAGTGAGAACCACAATTATCGTGAGAACATAAGAACCAATAAAATTACTGCATCTGCTATACAAATTAATGCATCCGCTATTAAATTTAATGCATCCGAAAAAAATAATTTTTTTGCTTCCTTCAGGATTCGAACCCAGCACCTGCATCCATCCACCAAGATGATGCATCCACCGTAGATCTTGATGATCGAATGGCTTAAAATGGTTCTCCGTTCTTATTTTATTAGTGGTTCTTATTTGAACCTCATATATATATATATATATATATATATATATATATATATATATTAACATGTAACCTATCAATATCCGACTTGAACTTGATACGATAATTTTGTGCTCTCACAGGGTTGACTTGATAATTATACGTGAATATGATAAAACTTGACACGAATCCACTAATTTTGTGCATTTTCATATCAAACTATTATGTTTTGTCAGTGTCAATCTTTTCATTTCATCACCAGGGTTAATATAAAATTCTACTTATAAATTTCAAACTTAAGTGATTTTTCCGTCAAAACTCGACATGACGTAACTTATAGTACATATCAAATTCTGACAGATCTCCTTAATACTCCCTCCGTCTCAATAATCTTGTCCCACTTTCCTTTTTGGGTTGTCCCAATATTCATGTCCCAGTTCTAAATTAAAACATAATTAAGAAATGTTTAACATTAACTTATATACCTATTAAATCTAAACCCTAATTATCTCTTTCCTCTCTCTCTTTTCCACCTATCCGCCGCCCTCCCACATCCCACCTCCACCGCCCACCCACCTCCACCATCGCGCAACCTCCGTCGTCCTCCCACCTCCACCATCGCGCCACCTCGCCGCCCTCCCACTTCCACCCTTCGAGCTGCATCTGCCGCCCTCTCGCCTCCACCCTTGCGCCGCCACTGCCACCCTCGCGAGCTCGTTGCAGCGGCGGCGTAGAGCGCCCATCGCCCCTCTTCTCACTTCGCCTCACCGCCTCCTCTCTCCTACTCTGTCTTTTTTCTTTTCCAGAAATTAGGGCTCGCTGGAAATTAGCCTCGCCTCCACCCTTGCGCCGCCGCAACAGCCGTTGTCCTCCGCCTTCGGCTCTCGCCCACCACCTCTCGCCCTCGGCTGCCTCCTCTCTCCTACTTTTTTTTACAGAATTTAGGGCTCGCCTCCACCCTTGCACCGCTGCAACTGTCGCTGCCCTCCGCCTCCGGCTCTCGCCCACCACCTCTCGCCGTCGCCCGAAAGGTGGTGGTGTTTTGGTGTTCATAATTGTTAGAGTTTTTTATTTTTGTTGTTTTAATTTCAGAAATTGAAAGATTTCCATTTTTTGATTTCTAGTGGTGTTTTGGTGTTCATAATTGAAAGATTTCTCTCATATGTTTCACTGTTTCGAAACTATTGTAACACCCCGATAACTTAGATTTATTTTATAAGTTTAATTAATGGTATTTTCTTGTATAGCTTATTATTGATGATGAGAATAAGGCTTGTATAAATGGAAAAGTAAAAGAGTACAAAACATCCAAGAAAGCGCAAAAGAGAGCAAACAAAAGACCGAGCCTCATTAAAACCTTCTAAGAAGAAGAGACCTTAGAAGGAAAAAGAGTACTCGTGAAAGACTCACATTCGGTTCAGGAGCGGGAAGAGACAACTTCAGGAGTTCCGGCCTAACCATCACCCCTAAGAAGCTCGGCTCAAGAAAACCGGAAGAAGAAGAACCAAGAAAGAAAACAGGAGACCAACAACAAAAGAAAACAACCCAACCAAAGCCTAAGGGAACCAACGAACCTGCTTATATAACCATACGGATATGACTATGCGTCGACATATCCCTTGCAACCGCAATCCTAATCTCCTCAATCGCAAAAGGCCACCAGCCTTCCTGCCGATCATCATTGGCCATAATATCTGCCGGTTGATTACCCTCACGGTAAATATGCGAGACCATCAAAGAAAAATCCCGAAGCAGGCGAAGAGTATGCTGCCAAAACGCCCTAAATCTCCAAGGAACATCACTCGAGCGAGAGCACAAAAGGTGAACCACATACATAGAGTCAGCCTCAACCCACAGATGCCGCCAGCCTTGGGTATGAGCAATGTGAATAGCATAGATCATAGCCAACAATTCCGCCTCGAAAGCAAAGCCGTTGCCGCCTTTAAAATGAAAACAACCTCGGACATGAGACCACTTGTCTCGAAAAACCCCACCCGCAGCAATAACTCCAAGAGCTCCCGCCGCCGAGCCATCTGTATTAACTTTAATCCATTGACCAACGGGAGGCCACCAGTGAACCTCCACCATACAGGGGGGAGGAGCAGCACGGCTCCTCACCCCAATCGCACGAGTGATCGAATAGTCAGCCCAAGAATTAGAAATATTACCCAACTTCCGGAAAACCCCATCAATCTCCATAAAGTAAGCCTTGACAAATGACAAAACCGCACGTCTATCAAAGCACAAATCCTAAAAAATAAGCACATTGCGTCCCGACCAGATACGCCACATCAGAGTGATAATTCCCGCCTTCCAAAAAGAACCAATTTGGGAACTCCAAGAGAGATTCCAAGCCAGAACTAAGAAGGAATGAATATCCATGCACCCCAAGAGATTCTCTTTACCAAACCAACTTAAAAAATTAGTCCAAATAGGGCGAACACACGAGCACTCCCAAAGCACATGCGAAATCGTCTCACTATCTTGGAGACACAAAGAACAAGCATTGGGCGCAATTAACCCTTGCCGGATCAGAACATCAATAGTAGGCAAGCGCCCATGGAGGACACGCCAACAGAGAATAGATCGCCTCATCGGAATAAATTCCTCCCAGATCCATTTGCCCCAGCTAACAGCAGGAAAACGATGGCAAATATTAGAAAAAGCCAAAGAGGTCGAAACCTCACCCTTAACCGACTGTTTCCAATATCTCGTATCCCTCTGGCCGCCCATCGGAATACGTAGAATATCATCCACAATATCAGGAAAACGAGAAACAAAGGATGTCGTGAAATGCCAAACACCATCATAAAAATAATCACTAACCGAGAAGCTCAGAAAATCATGCATATATATCGGAATTTTAAGTTTATCCACAAGCTTGTACCCAAGCCAATCATCCCGCCAAAAGTAAGTATGCTCACCACGGTCAATACAAACATAAGAATCATCCACCAACTGATTGACTTCTTCTTTCATCCCAATCCAAACAGAAGAGTTCGACACCGAATCCTTTGCAACCCCAAAATTGTTTAGATATCTCGATCTCAGAATGGAATGCGCCCAAACAGTTCCCTGAATTAACTTCCAAGCGAGCTTCATCAAATAAGATTTGTTCATTAACGTAAAAGATCTAATGCCGAGGCCGCCTTCTTTCAAGGGGGAGCAGACTCTACCCCAACTAACAGCACAGCTGGGCCGTTTATCAATATTTCCCGACCAAACGAAATTACGACATTTCCTGTCAAGGGAGTGCAGTAACGATTTTGGCCATTTGTAAACCATCATGGAGTGAACAATCGAACTCTGAATAACCGACTTGACTAAACAAAGCCTCCCAGCCATAGAAAGATGACGACCTTTCCATCGAGCAAACTTCTGGACAATCCTATCATGAATTGCCTGAAAGAAAGAAGCTCTCGGACGCCCAACGAAAATCGGAACTCCCAAGTAATTGAAAGGAAGGCTCCCGATAGTGAAACTGAGCTCACGATGAATAGCACTTTTCCTGTCATTGAGAACTCCCGAACCAAAGTAAATGCAAGACTTCTCCAGACTACACTGCTGACCCGAAAGAGAGTCATAGTACGAAAAGATCTGATGAATTTTTCTAGCATTCCGAACCGTAGCTTTACAAAAGATCATAACGTCATCCGCATAGAACAAGTGAGTAGGGAACTGAAAAGTTCGACTATAGCGCATAGGTTCTAGATGCCCAGAATCAACGCAGCTGCTAAAAAGCCGACTCAAGATATCCTCCGCAATTCCAAAGAGAATCGGAGAAAGGGGATCTCCCTGACGCACTCCGCGAGAACAAGCAAAATATCCCCGCAGCTGACCATTATAGAGAATAGAGAGCCTCGCCGAGCTGAAAATAATAGAAATCCAGTAAATGAATTTCTCATGATAGTGATTAGCTCGCAAAACTTGCAAGATAAAATCCCATCGAATAGTATCAAAGGCTTTTCGGATGTCAACTTTACAAGCCATATTACGTCCCCTGTCCGTGCGTTTCATACAGTTGAAACCTTCCGAGCTGAGCATGATGCAATCATGAATATTACGCCCGCTAATAAAGCCGAATTGATTGTCAGAAACATGAGACGCAGCCACCACGCCAAGACGAGAGGCAAGAATCTTCGAGATAATCTTGAATAAGAAATTCGAAAGGACAATCGGGCGAAGATCAGCAACAGTGTCGACTGAATCCTTCTTGGGAATCAAAATCATCGTACTGGAATTACACCCAGAAGGTAAATAAGAATGGCGAAAGAAATTCTGAACAGCCGCAATGACATCCGCTTTAATCACATCCCAGCAACTTTGAAAGAAGTTACCAGAGAAACCATCAGGGCCAGGAGCACTTGAAGCATCCATATTAAAAACCGCCGCCGCAATTTCACTCTCATCGGGTATACTCACCAACCGCGCATTCTGATCATCAGACACCCCCGACTCAAAAAGCGCATCAATCTCTAACTGATCTCCAGAAGGTCGACCATCATCAGCGAAAAGAGACGTAAAGTGGTCAATAATATGATTCTCAATAATAGTGGCATCATAAGTCTCTCTACCATCAATCTTGAGGCGAGTGAAAGGCGCATTCCGTTTCTTGAACTTGGTCAAACGGTGAAAAAACTCAGTATTCCTGTCTCCATCCCGAAGCCAGTTCGCACGGCTTTTTTGCTGAAGCAAACAGTTCTTATGTGTCAACGATACATTTAGCTTTGCCTGAAGACTAACCTCCTCATCAAAGAGATCGTTCGTATATCCAGAAGCAGAAATCTTCCCCTGAGTAGTCTCAAGCTGTTTCATGAGAGAAGAAATGGAGGAATCCACATTGCCAAAAACCTCTTTATTCCAAACCCCAATCTCCTTACGAAGCCTTTTCAATTTCAACATAACACATAAAATCGGGCAGCGTGTGCTGACAGTCTCCCTCCAAGATGTCGCCACCATCTCCTGAAAGGTCGGATGCAAGGTCCACATATTAAGAAAACGGAAAGGCCTCCGACCAGTAGGGTTTGTCAATTTACATTGCAACACCAACGGAGAGTGATCCGAAGTGAGGCGAGGCAGGACAGCAGTAACCAACGACGACCAGAGATCAGCAAAACCCTGCGAAAACAAAGCACGATCTAACACAGATTCCACATGGTGTGGTAAAAATCTACGTCCCGACCAAGTGAATCGAAGCCCCTCCGTAGGGGATTCAATAAAGCCAGAGTCATCAATAAAATCACAAAACTCCTCACAAGAACCTCTATGTGGCGAAGCTAAACTCAGACGCTCATGAGCACCTTTCACCGCATTAAAATCGCCCATGAAAACCATTTTTCCAGAAACGAAACGAAGAAGATCATGCCAGAGATCACGGCGGTCATTTTGGTCATTCGAACCATGAACAAAAGCAATACGAAAATCATAACTATGCCACAGACAGTCCACCACAACCACCTGATCAGAAGAGAACAAAACATTAGTAACAACAGAAGAGTGAACAAAAACCCAAATATTCGAACAGCGAGGAGACCGGCAGTTTTGATGCACCGGGACAAGATTCAACGAATGCCAGTAACTCTGTCTAACTTTCCGAAACGCCCGTTTCGGTTCAAGAATGCCCAACACCACCGGGCTAAAAGAATTACAATGCTCCTTCAGCAGACGTTTGGATTCATCCGTTAAACCACGGACATTCCATACAATAATATTCATCAGAATTAATTTATGTTAGCGGAGGCAGCTCCGCTTCTTTCAACCTCTTCCGCCCAGCTCTCTTTGGCGACGCTCTCCATGGCTAGAGCGCTGTCTCTATTACTTGTATCAATCACAAAAGTACGCGACGTATCCCCCGTGTTACGAAGTCTACTTTTAATGCTTGTGTCCGCTGGCCTGTTTGCTTTGTTCTCCGCTGCCCTAGCAGCTTGGTCCTGTTTGGATGGTCTTCCTCGTCGCTTAGCAGGAGCAACTGTTTCTGGCATGGGCACTTTAGCTATCGCCAAAATCTGCTCAAGTCTTTGAGCTTTCAAGGCATTATTAACAGCAATATCATCCGTTGTGGAAACGTACTTCCCACTGCTGTCATAGTTCACTTCTTCATCCTCATCCGAAACCTCCTCCGAGATATGTCCATCATTGATCGCAGAAATGTTGACTGGCTGATCAAACACCGAGTTTTTACAAGGTTTTAGACACTCGGCCAACCTATCAGGGCCGTAGTGTTCAGCAGAATTGGAATCATCCAAAGATTTACCCCTAGAAAGAGGTACCCGCCGCTGCTGCTCCGGTTCTTCAAGCAATTCAGTGCCTTCGTTATCCAACAGGGCAAAACTGTTGTTCGACGCCGAAACCGGCAAGCTTAACTGTTTATGGTGATCATTTTTCTGAAGTGAGTAACATCCCGGGTCCGAACGAGCTGCGGAAACCTGTATGTCGCTTCTCGAACCCACCTCAACCGGCCTATCTCCCTTGGCTGTCTCCTGCTCATGTTCTCTCTCGTCTCTAGCATCACCAGAGATAGGTTGCCACTGTTTCCCATTTTTAACCAAAGGCATTTGACTTCTATCTTGAACATCCTCTTCCACAACCGTCTTCTTAACGGAGATTTTCCGACACTTTTCGATGGGATGTCCTGTAAGTTTACATTTTGAGCAATAGAAAGGTAAATTCTCATACGTGAATTCAACATAGAACGAAAAAGAATCGTTATCAATTAAGAGAGTAGTAGGAAAGGATTTGGACATATCTAACTCAATAAGAAGGCGCGCGAACTGCCCAAAATCACGACGGGCCGAGGCTCCGTCAATTTTAATAGGATGACCAATGTACCGCCCAATCCCGGCTAGAATCTCAGGATGCCAATACTCAATTGGCAAATAATGTATCCTCACCCATACATTCGCCATGGAAGAATTCTCTTTAAATGGATCAAAGTGTTTGGACCATTCTCGAAGACGTACATGACCACAAGATAATTCCCAGACCAGCTTGGCTTTAGCACGAGTTTTGTCTTCAGGAGTCCGGAAAACCAGCGTATAATACCCTTTCCCAAGAGGAATAAGTTGCCACTCAGATTCTAATTTCCAAATTTTGTGAAGTTCTGCCTTGAGAAGCAATGCAGGTTGAGGTTTGTCTCCTTTACGAAGGAAAAGACGACCAATAATAGCATGAGAGAATTCCTTACTGACTTCTTGCGCATATAGGTGCTGTGGAACTTTTAAGGAGAACTGCTCTCCCTCTTTGGTGGGACGTAATGAGTGAAACCGATGAGCAGCTAGGTCGGGACGTCTCGGTGGCCTGTTCATCGTGATATCAGCATACGATTTGGATTTGGGCATGTTATCAGCCCCCACATCCGAATCATTAGGGTTTGAGATAGCTGTGGCGTTGGGTATAGCAACTTCTCGTTCCTCCACAAAAGCAGAATCTGCTCCGTTACCGCCAGCCAAGCCCGCACCAGTCTTTGTGTAGTCATTCATCGGGGAATTATTGCAGGCAAAATTGTTCGAAACTATTGGGAGATTCAGACCTCCCGGAGAAGTCATGTGGTACCAAAAAACTCCTGCAGCAAGAGCCAGAAAAGCAAACAGACAGCAGCTAAACAAGGGAGCAACGCATAGCAAAATCAGTCTTTGGTGCTTTTTGTCAAACAGCTGGTGTGCTGTTTTTGGGACCTTGTTTGTGGAGGTTGGAGACGCCAAGGAGACACTAGCCACCAGATCGGTCCACCACGCTGTCGGATCCGGCCACCAGAGTTTGGCCACCAGAAACGCAGCCACCGCCTGTTGGTTGACTGCTGCCAAGGGGACGCCGGTCGCCGGGCTTGTGGATAGCCGTTGCCGCGCAGACACAGAGGGACTGCAGATGACGCCGGTCGCCGGTACGGTGGGGAGAGGCAGCGCCGCGCAGACGCAGAGCACCTGCGACTCTCTCTCTCTCAATCTCTCTCTCTCTCTCTAAAGTCAACGATCTGTCCCTCGCCACAACGGCGCCGCGCAGACACAGAGGGACGCCGTTCGCCGGAACGGAGCCGGCGCCGCGCAGACGCAGAGCACCTGCGTTCTCTCTCTGTCAATCTCTCTTTTTCTCTCTCTCAGTGCTTGAGCTTAGATCTTGTATAGCTTATTATTATTATTATTATTATTATTATTATTATTATTATTATTATTATTATTATTATTATTATTATTATTATTATTATTATTATTATTATTATTATTATTATTAATGATTCCTATTAGAATTAGAACTCCTTTTATCATCTTTATTCTTTATCTTAGTAGGAGATATACATAGAAAATAATTTTTTATATTTATCAAAAGCTCTTTAGAAACTAGTATAAATATGGGATCTATTTTCAAACCTAAAAGGGACGGACACACTAATTAATTAGGATTTTAGAGAGCAGAAAGGGCCAGAAACGTGTAGGCAGTTTCTCCCTTGGGACTTTCATAGAACGTTGTCCATCCAACGGTGAAAGTTGAGCGGGATACAGTTCAGAAGATCTGAGCTGGAGTCAGATTTTCGCAGGAAATCAAGTTCTGGCAGTTTCGGGAGAACGGCCATAACTTCCTCCACAGAACTCCGATTCAAGCAAAACAGGCGGCCACGGAAAGCTCTCTCGAAGACGAAGAAGTCGTATTTCTGGGCAAAATACGATTTGAGGACGTTTGAGGCTTCAAACGAAGGCTTAAAGCTGACTGGTCTGTTCAGCTGCGATTTTGACGAATTCTTCTGGTGCGGCGCTATTAAGACCTTCATTCCGGATTTTTAGTTAATTGTCTTCGACTTTAAGGTGAGGGATTTTACGCTTATTCATATTGTTATATATGTTTTTATTATCGCGTTTGATTACTTGTTTACGTGCATCCTTGACTATGTTGTTATGTGCGATCATGGGATCTAAGCCATTGATCTATGTTATGTGGGATCATGGGACCTAAGCCATTGATCTATGTTATGTGCGATCATGGGATCTAAGCCATTGATCTATGTTGATAAGTTGATCATGGGACTTAAGCCATTGATCTATGTATGTGTTTGGTCATGGGACTTAAGCCATCGACTCAAACTATGATTATGTTTGTCAAGGGGCTCCGGTCTCTTGGCGTATGTTTACAAGTATGATAACGTGATTTGATTATATATGTGACGTATATGAATATTCGGTTATGTTCCTCACTGAGTATATTTTCAATATGCTCACCCCTTATCTTTTCAGTTTTGCAGTTTTAGAGTCGAGGTGGCCATGGAAGTGGAGGATGACTAGGGATAAGGATTTTACATTGAACATTTTAGTCGAACTTGTTAAGTTTTATTTTTTATTTTATGATACTACATTAGTTTTGGCAAGTTGACTTTGAAATTAGTTAAATTTTCTTTATAAATCAAGAAATTATTATTATACTATCTTTTGTTCTCTAAATTTTTTAAATAGTAAAGTTTATGAAAATTGGGGTGTTACAACTATGGTGTTTTGGTGTTCAGAAGTTGTGGTATTCATAAGCTCTATCCTCTGTTCACTGTTCTGACGGCTCGCTCCTGCGGCGTTCACTGTTCCGACTGCTCGCCACGGGCGGCAACAACAAATTGAAGAGGACTGTTAACAATGCTTAAAATTTAATTAACAAATCCATAAATATGTGGGCCATACAACTTTTTTCTTAATACTACTCTCCTTAATACCCGTGTCGACAAAAAACGGGACATGATTATTGGGACGGAGGGAGTATAAAATTGGTTTCATTTACTATAACCATTTTATGATTTTTTTTGTTAAAATTCGACGGATTACAAGCTTGTACCTAAAATTATAATACATAATTAAGACTTGCAAAGCATGTTCAAAAAAGAGAAAAAAGATTAAAAAAAAAAAAAGAATTGCAACATTTCATAAAGACAAAATGAGAAAAAATGATCACAATTTTAATATTATAAATAATCACAAAATGAAACAAAGTTTAAGTATGTTAGCAGTTTTTAGGAAAGGCAGAAAACATCAATACTTTTAATATTTTTAAATAATCATAATTTCTTCGTTCCAATTTTTTTTCACCGTATCATATATTAAATTAAAAGTTGCTTTCTTTTATCTAAAATACATATTACATATTTTATCAAGAATAAAATTGCACGAAAATTGAAGAAATGTGTTTTGTAAGAATGAGGAAGAAAGGATTTAGAATGCAAAACCATCATTTTCCAATTGCTGGTGGTTTTGTATTGCAGATTTTTACATTTTTGAAAAATATATTTATAAATGATAATTTTATTCATCTAATTAAATTTATTTACACATTTTTTTGTTTTTGTTTTTGATTTTATATATAGTAGTACTATGATTTTCTAAATATAGTTGCTAGGCCTTCCCGCGCCAATTGAGACCGTTCTAGTATGCCAAAGTGGCACCTGCAATTGCTGTAATAGGCTGCTCTGCTCTGCTTAGCTCAGCAGCTCATGAAATCCATGACATTCTATTCATCATCACATTCACAAAAATTCTGATGAAAATCAACCAAATTTGATTGCACCAAATTGTTCAACTCGTGTTAAAATGTTTGGTTAAACACTAGGAGATATCCATCTATACCACTATCCATAAACAGTAATGAAAAAGAAAAAAAAAGCCAAGAAAAAAATTAACACACGTGTATAAGATAACATCCAATGCCGGACGTACCAATTCCCACCCCTTTTTTTTTGCGCCTAAACATACAAATTTTCACCGTATTCTAGTTTTGTATATAAACTAAATATTCTGCCTTCAAATACACGAATTTTCAATTCTTATGATTTTCACACAGTTGTTAATTTTTTTCAAATTAACGTTGAGATGGACGCACCACATGTTCACGTTACTTCAGCTAGCTATGATGACATTAATAGGTTCAAAGTTGATAAGCGTGTGGAAAATGAGAAGGATTGAAAATGGTGCATTTGGAGGCAGAATTTTTTAGTTTATATACAAATGGTGAAAGTTGGTGTATTTTATCACCTGGAATTCTTTCCAGCACGCTGCGCGGTGGATTTTCTGATGGATTCGATCCGCTGCAGCCGTATCTGCTCCCGGAATTTGGCTATGAATTCGTCGGCTTTCTTGTCGACGTCGCGCCCATTATCATCAGCCGGAGCTTCCACGTTGCTTGATGAGCTTCCTGCAAAGTTATGTTCATCAAACTCATCATCATCATCGCTCTCTTCCTCTTCCTCGTCTCTAGTTTCCATCACCACTTCCTCCTTCTTCTGCTTCCTTTTATCAGGATATTTTATCTCATAATCCATTGATGGTTTCTCAACAAATTCATTCAGCTTAAATGATCGAACAGATTTGACCGAATCAGCTCCAAGCCTCATGAGCTCATCCACTTGGGCTTCTTCACTAGGCACGCTCCTCGCGCTCCGCGCCAACTCCTTCTTGGTCGAGCCTACAGGGATGCTAGAATTCGACTTTATCAGCACCGATTTCCTCAGGAATGGAGGTGAAGGCGGCGGCGGAGGAGCCGGCGGTGGTGGGGCGAAGCTCTTCTTCCTCACCACATCCTCACCACTCTTGGATTGAGATTCGTAAGATAATTTTTTTGGCGATGACGCATTAGGGTTAGTAGCCCTGAATGACCTAAATGATCGAGACTCGCTCCTATTCAATTCTTGCTCCTCCGTTGAAGGCGAAGCTAGTTCATCGCCGTTCTCTTTCATCTCCATCCTCCCCGACCTCGATCGCCACGGAATAGGCGATCGGAGCACGACCTTCTCCTCCGCCGCCTCCTCCTTCTCGGCCGCCACCTTGTCAACATTCAATCTTCCAAAATCCCCAATTCTGGATTTTCCCGAATTAGGGCTAGGAACGCGTTGCTTGAGGCTCCTGACAGGCAAAAGGAGAGGCTTCTGGCTGATCTGAGAGACGACGCCGTTTTCCTTGTCAACGGCGGAGTTTTCCTTAGCCACCACAACTAACGGCGGCTCGCCCCTATAATACTGAGAATTCAAAGCTTGAAACTTGCTCTCCTCAATCACGGTGTGGTTTTCGGATTCATCATCAAAAACTGACGAAACCTGCAGCAGCTTCGACACATACGACTGCGCATTATCGATCTTATAATCTTTGTGTGGCTCATCATTTTTCTTGCTAAACAGCCCATAAGAAACGGCTATGCCCACAAAAATGAGCTGCAGAAGCTCCCAGCTTCTCGCGTGCAAGGTTTGGTTGAAGAAATCAGGAGCCAAAGAGGGGAAAAGTGGGACCAAGACTAGGAAAACTGTAACAAGGGCAGCCTTGTACAGAAAAAACTTACTTGGATTTTCATGATCAGAGGGTGATTTGATTTGGGTTTTGGGAGCTGCATCTGCCATGGGAGATCTGCTGAGCTTTTGCAGATTGGAGATGGGGAAGAAGAAGAAGAAGAAGATGAAGATGATGGAGAAAGAGAGGGAGAAGTCTTAGGCACTAAGGAAAAGTGTGGGAAAGTGGAAGGAGTGATGAGGAAAAGTTTTTGGGCTGTGAGATTATTTGAAGCTCTGCTTTACTTCTTTTCAACCATTTTTATGAATTTACACCAATGCCCCTTTGACTGACCATGAGTACTCCTCCCTTTCTCATAAATATGTATAGGTGATTTTTTTTTTTTTTGAGGCGGAATATGTATAGGTGATTTTTAGCATGTGTTTTAATGAAAAATTATTTATAGTACTTTTGCCGTTTCACTTAGTTTGATCAATTTTTTTTGGCATGAGATTTAAAAAGTTAATGTTTAGTGTTTAAAATGTATTTGGTGATAAAGCGAATAGAATGAATAAAGTGAAAAAGTCATTCTATATAAGGAAAGTGATCAAGCTAATTGGGACAACTCGAAAAGAAATATTGATCAACTTAATTAGGACAGGGAGAGTATTAGAGCATCCGCATTGGGGGTTCCTTGATAGCCTACTTGATAGTGTTTGTGTTATTGAGTAGGTAGTGCTGCATTGGGGTTCCTTGATAGCCTACTTAATAATATTAGTTTTGATTTTATGTTTTTTATTTAAATTTTATTGCATAATTTAAATAGCATATTTTTGTAATAGTTAAATACTGGATTAAACATAAAATTTAAAATTACTTAAAACATTAAAAATAGAAATGAAGAAATGGTTCCACACGAAGAGTATTTATAAATAGATTTTAGATAAATAGTTTAAGTTACAAGGGTAAAATTATAAAAATTATATGTGAGGTAATGCCAAAAAATAGAATGTGCATAAATTTGGGGAACGTACCAAAAATTAAAGGTATGCATAAATACGAGAACAGATGAAGTATTATGGAATCAAATTGTGATAATTGTTATTTAGATTATTTAAAAAAAACATTTTAGTTGCAAATGCTTCATTTATATACTAATCTATTTAATGAAAATCCATGAAAATCAATAAAAAAAAAAAAAAAACAAGTCAGTCAAACTCTGAATAGAGTCTATGAATTTTTTAAATTTACGAAAATTCATGAACTTTTTAAAGTAAAAAAAAATTCAATAGAATCCCAAACCAATACACTCCCTTAGTGTTGCACACAAGTTCATTCGTATACTAATCTATTTTCACATATTTAAATTTTTTATAATATATCGTTTTACTTTTAACGCATATTTTCGAATTGAAAATATACAAGCTATACATGTTTTCTTTTAATGACAATGTACTCAAAAGAAAAAAGGTGACCATTATAATAAATTGATTGAGAATACACGATCTACCCATATATGAAAATTGACAAATATGTAGGGCTGGTAAATTGGTCGGTTCGGTAACCGAATCGGTTTACCGGTTAACCGGAACCGGTTAAGGGTCATTTCCCTAACCGGTAACCGAATCGATTTTTAGACCGGTTAACCGATTAACCGGTTCGGTTAAACCGATTAACCGGTCCGGTTAATCGGTTAACCGGCCAAACCGATTAATCCACGATTTCTCAATTTGTCCGAATTTAACCGGTTAATTCGGTTAATCGGTTAACCGAATTAACCGATTTTTATTTAAAAAAATTCAAATATGTAAAATGTGTGCAATAGGATTTGAACTCTTGACCTTTGAAAGAAAGAATAAAGTCTTATCCACTGGACCAATTCGTAACTTATGATAATTTAGAACAATTTTTTTTTATAGATACTTGAAATATTAATGTATTATTTAAATTAAAATATTAAAATATAAATTAATTAATTTAATATAAAATAAACCGGTTAATCGGTTTAACCGGTTAACCGACCGGTTAAACCGATTAACCGATTAGTGATGAACACACTAACCGATAACCGATAATCGAACCAAACCTGTAAAAACCGGTTATCGGTTAATCGAAAACCGGTTTTTCCGGTTCGGTTACGGTTAAAACCGATTAACCGGAACCGTTTTACCACCCCTAACGTAAATATTGGCAGATCACAAATCATAATTATATACTCATTTTAAATTAATTAATGATGACGATGCAGCACGAGAGGATTACTAAATTGATAGAAATCCAATAGATCAAGTATTGAACTAAGAGCATCAGTATTGGTTAAGCAGCCCACCCAATTGTTGCATTAGTTTGATTCATCATGCTAACTCATAAGAATTAGTTTTGATTTTTTGAATTATGATTTAATTTAAATATAGAAATTATATTAAGGCAATTACATATATTTAAATAAGGAAATTACATAAATTTAAATAATGTAAATTCAAATTGATACCCTCGAGATCCAGTTAGTGATACGGCTCTGAGAGATCTCCACACCAATTTGACGAGTAATAATTCGAATTTTTGGGATTCATTTAAACAAAAATTTTGGATAAAGAAAGAAATTGAGATGAAATGGTGATGAAATGGTATAGGAAATATTGGATTGTATAAATGAAATAAAGAAGAAGAATTAAAAAAAAAAAAAAAAAAAAAAAAACAGCAACTTACCGTTCTGCAGCAAAGAGTTGTTGGCAATTTTTCAATTTTTTAATTAATTAATTTTATTTTTTTTATCTTTTTTTATTTAATAATATAGGCATGTGAATTGCACGCGCTATAAATAATCGCGCATGAACCAGGCTCATCCCATCGCGTCGCACCTCAAATCGATGTTGACTGTGTCGGTCGGCTCATCACCAAAGCCAGCTCAAGTCAGGCAATGAACCGGACCTATGTTGATGCTCTAGCTAGAATCCTTCAAATAATGAAACAAGAATGAGTTCAAAGATCAAGCTAGAATTAGATGTGTGCCTGCTCTATTTGATACTTCCTCTGTCATGTAAATTGAGTGGTGAAGGAGACCCACCAAAATTAATGTGTTAAATTAATATGGTTACAATTTTTTTATAAATACTAAATATGAACGAAGTTTAAAATCACATATAATTTTCAAGAAAAAGAAGATTATAATTTTCATGAATGAATGGAGTATTAGTTTGTTTTTCTACACACATGTTATAAGATCATACTATATTAACATCTTATTTTGATAATCTCTATAAACTATTTTCTTATGAAGTAATGAACACCGCTCAACAAGAACTAATAAATTGTTTTAATGAACTAATAAATTTAGCTAGACACCTATTATACATTAGATATATCATGTTCATGACTGTTGGCATAAATGTGTGTATGAGTTTTTTTTGAGAACCAATGTGTGTATGAGTTGTTTTGTAATTATCTCAATGTTTATGAGATACACTTTTGCTTTGTTGCTTTGTATTTATATGGTTTGATTAGTACTTAATACTTTCCCTGTCTAATAAGTGTGTGTACTTTTTGTCATTTTAGTACGTCTTGTAAGAGTGTGTATTTTTTTTTTTTTACCTCTTCTTCCACTAATAAAAGTAGGCACCTTCAATAATGCGCACTCACTTAACATTTATTAATATATTTGACTTTAACATTTTGTATTATAATTTTATTAGTATTATATATTACTATAAAATATACTACATTAAATATCTTCAATATACAATTCATTATTTGGAATGATGTATTAAAATTATATATAATTAATTATTATGATAAATATGATTTGTATTACTCAAACACCACTTGAGAATTGATATACAAAATTATACAAATTTGTGTAATATTTTCAAGTTTTTAATTTATAAAAAAGTATTTACTTTATACCAATGAATGCATTATAAATATATTAGTCTAATTTTTATTTTTATTTTTTTGAAGCGCATATTAGTATATATTTAATCAGCTGTAAAATAAGTAGTATTTGTTGGGTGAAATGCATTACACAATAGGAAGAGTAGGATAGAATGGTGTGTGTGTTGACCTAATAATAGGTGATTAAAGCTCAAGCTCTGACGTGGTGGTTCGAGTCCATCATGATACGAAGAAGAAGAGTAAGATGGAATGAAAGATGATGAAGAAAGTAAAGAAGGGCATTTGTGGGAAATGGGGTTGCGTGGGTGGGGCGAGGATTCTTCTTTTGGAGTGCGTACGCTAGCTTTTCTTGTTTGGATTAAGAATGCTGAATTAGCATCTCCCTCACTTGAAGGCCATCCTTTTCTTCTTCTCCACATTCCTCAATACCAATATTCCCTCCAACAATTACACTTGGGCTCAACTCATCATCTCACTTCATAATTTTTTTTTTAAAAAAAAATCAAATTTGCTTCTTATAAAAAAAATGAATACCCATGTCAGCATGATTTTCTTGGGTCGCTCAGTCAACAAATTCTCGCTTCTTTAAATTTTGTAATTCTGGAGCCTATTTAATCAATATTCTGTAACTTTTATGTTACCGATTGATTGGAATGTTAAAGTTACAATCTAATCATAATTTCAACGATTTCGATCGACAATTTGCATGATTCTAGTCGACCGGAACATTGGGAAAGTCGATCAAAATTCGAATGGAATGTTGCTATCATATTGAATTGCGAAAGAATTTAAATTCCCACAACAATCTTGACAAAAAATAAAAAAATTATTGCCTTTAAGTTGTAACAACAGTCAACATCACATCATCCATTTCAATAAACAAACATTTAAAAAGTAAAATGGATACGGAATGTAGCAATTCTTAAAAATTGATTTGTACCCACTTTTATTAAAGTGTATATATGAAACGTATATTTTCCAAAATATTAAATGTTAATAGTCTATTTATATATAATCAAATACATGTATACTAAAAAATATATTTCTTATTTATGTATTTATTTATCAGATAAAATATATTTTATGCTGCTAGCTGAAAAAATTAAAAAGCTTATAAATATTTAAAGTTAAATTTTAATATTATTAGACTATATTAATAACTATAAGGTATATTTCATATATATTGTATGATAGTCCCCATGCATTCCACATACAGGTGGTATACTAGCTTCATTGTCTATATATTAACAAACTCATCTCCAAACAAGTGCAATATTGTATTTTAGTAGGGTTTTTCTTTTTTTCTTTTTTTCCTTTCACTCTGCATTCAATGAATACAAGGTACACCAAACAAGGCAGCAGAAAGCTCCTGCTAAGAATTGAGAAGTATGTAGCTGCACTCTCAACACATTCCCATGTGCAGTGTACAGCTTCATAGATAGATTAATGATCTCTTCCAACATCAATAAATTCTTCAAAGAAGCTCTTGACTTGCGACGGCCACTGGTAGGATGATGATCCATCCAAGGCTGCCTCCAGTGGTCCGTCAGCTTGTGATTGATCAAATCTTTGTTCAGTCAGAGGAATGTCCTTTGGCCCATCCTGCAAATAAGGGACGACGTGCTTCTTCATGTCGTCTGTGGAGATCCCAAGGTGATTTCCGGCCACCTCAATGTACTTCACCTTTCCAGCCTCTTCTAACGTTTTCAAACCAATCCAATCCTCTGAATAAAGCTTAGTCTACACAGTGAAATCCAAGAAAAAAATGTGACTGGAGTTAAGTTTAATGTTCATTATGCACAACTGAACAAATATAGCAAGGGAAAAGAAATGAGTAGAAACTAAAACACAGACCACACTTATTTACTAAAGAGGCCCATATGATTGTCCTACAATTAGGTTATGATATGGTTTGATGTCTAAGCAAACCAACCTCAATGAAGCAAAAATAACCTTAGGGGGCATTTATTTTTCATGATTGATAAAATACATGATTGAGCTTTCTTATCCTCATTACTAGGATTTCTCCAATCCCAAACTTTCAATGACATATGAATCAAGCAAAGCTAGCTCAAACTATAGAAGTTATCAAGAGCCCTGGATATCCCATGCTAATTTTATCTATATAAGCTAATTCATTGTTTACTAAGATGAATAGAAACTTGGGATATCCCACTGTCCTTGATAATAATATCTATCATTTAAACTAAATTTGCTTGATTTATATCCCATTGAAAGGGTAGGATAATGAGGATAAAAATACCCAATCATGAAAAGTAAACGCCCATGACAAAACTTGATGGTAGGCAGCTTAAATGCAAGGTTAAAATGGTCTTTCTAACATATCATGCAGGCTTCGTTTGGTCCATGTATGTATATTAGGATGTCACCACTATAGGGATCACATGACAACCATGTATGATATTAAGTAGATAGGAACAATTTCATTATTTCAATCATGAATACAGACACAATAGACCATCACCTTCTATCTAAAGGTTCAAGCATCAAGATAGTGTCTGAAATGCATATTTGTAATACGGCGACAGATGTGTCCAAAATAAGATGGTTGAAGACAATGAATAGTGAGGAACCCAATTAAGAGTATTAACTTGCTGGAGAGTTAAGCTCTTGAAAATAAGAAGGCAAATGTTGAAAGCTCGTCTAAATATCTTTGCTCACAGGACTCAGGTTGTGATAAATAGCAAAAGAGGGAAGATGATTTGGAGTATAATTGTCTACACACTCTGATAGTCTGATGGTTGGAAAGAAATCAGAGATTCTTGGAAAATGGTGAAGAATCTTTGGCTGAGGTGTGGGAGAGATTGAAGATGTCATTGTGGATTTCCAAGAACAGAGAATTAAGGATATTTTTCTGAATTTCATTATCCAGAAGATATGGGATTGGGTGGAGAGCGTGTCACTTTATATTCTCAATAAAATGTATGTTTTTCACTAAAAAGAAACAATTTTATTGAGAATGAGTTCATATGCAGTGGCATTTAGGTTTAAGCATCAGAAAGTTTGGCAATTATTGAATTACCACAGATTAATTTACTTTGGAATCATATATATCAACCACAGAAGCCAAAATCCAGGAGTATTAGCAGAAACTAATTTCTTACAACAAAGTAGAACTTACCTGCTGTGGTGACAAAATTGGACTGAAAGCCCCATCTGGATAGTATCCGAACCACGAGGTCTCCTTGGGTATTAAAACAGTGTCATGTTCAAACTGCTCACATGAGGCATGTATCAGTGTGGTGTTCATATTGCGAAACAAGAACAAATAAACAAAGCCGTCTAGATTTAAAATGTGTAGAGGTTTCAGATACCATGATCAAGACAAGATTTTGCAGGCTCGTGAAACGTTGTTTGTAAGTGGCATTTCTCTCATCTGGGATTTCATTGTTGATCTTGGGGAGAAAACTACATTTGCTCAAGTAGGCAGCAATATTCTGAAGAATAATGCAATTTACGAGTAGTTAATAAATTTCCACGCTAACACAAGGCTTTTCCATACATAATAAAACTTGTTTTGTTTGCCTCTCTTGAATACAAATGCAAAAGATACTCACATTTGGCAGCTTAAGATAGCCACTAGGAGCCAAGTGGGCCTGCAAATTCACATATTAGCACAAACTCTATGCTTGGAGAGAGAGAGAGATGAGAGTGGGAAAATATACTTGGACATAGTCAGAGTAGATCTCTGATTTGATCAAGTTGTCCGCTATAATGCAAAATATGCCGGTCTGGAAAAGCAAAGCAGTGAGGACAAATATTAAACGGTCATCAAACTGACCTTTTTGACCATCAGTAGAATATCATTCAAAATCATACATATGGAAATATGGAATAGCTCTAAATAATGGGAAGTGATTTACATAATTAGTGTTTAGGGATGACCAAGAACATATGAAATTTGAGCAATCCTTGAAGAAGATACACTAAGCTGATTGACTAGGTATAGCAGTATTAAACAGCGATTTTTAGGTGAAGCATAAAAGTGAGAATTAACAGACTTAAACGAGGCAATCTGTAACCAAGTGAAATTTTTGAAAATTTAGAAGACCAAAGAAGCTTAAGACATACGCCGCAGAGAGGAACTGAAGCAGTACCAGCGTGAGGTCCTCCAAGGGAGATGAAATTCTTGACCTGTCAAGCAAAATCAGACTTAGAGTTCCAAATACTGCATGTTTAATCTTGATGATGTAATCCATGGCATAACATCATTAAAAGCTATGAAATCGAGCATTTAATCAGTTTGATCATATATGGAAAGGACCAAGGTTATCCAATGAGAATATTTGTTACCCATGCTTTGTGGAATATAACAACATTATCAAACAAAAAGAGCAACAAAGCATGAAATCATGATACTATAATTGATGAAGCACGGGTTAAATTATTTGATAATTGATACTACCAAAAGGAGTTCACGGCTTGAATTAATAGCGTATTCCATCAATAGGTAACTTTTGGATACAAGCTTTATAATAAGCTGCAAGTGATAAAAGGTTTTGCGCATATAACAAGAATATCCTAGAACATGTGCAATATAATATAATATATTTTAAAAACATAAGATCATCTAATTTGGCCCGTACCGGTGGTCCTCCATCGCAGAACTGCACAATACCTCGCCCGATTAAGTTACCCTGCAAGAATAACCAAGAAAATTATCAGTCCGTGTCATTTACATCGTTAGTACTTCACCTGCATCATGGTAAGTTATCCTCAAGCATTAAAACAAGGATAAATAGTCATGAGATGCAACAGTCTCAGAAAGTCACCTGGGAGAGACCAACAACGTTGTAACCATCCTGCAGTTCTTTCATTTGCTTGACCTGAAGTTTCGTTCAGACTCATCGATGAGTGTACCACTACCACTGTATCAGCAAATATGAATTCAAAAAAGCTTCATTACCCACCTTATTACATGCCATTTCTGTCTGCAAGTCAAATAGAAGAATTTTGAATCAAAATCAGACCATACGAATAAACTGATGAAATATGAACGAGATACAAGACTACACTGTCGTATCGTTTACCTGTTCTTGAAGGGTCTTAAACCAAGAATCCCATGTCCCATCTCCAATTTCTCTACAGAAAATGACAAACTTCATGACATAACCCATAAGTTGTTTTACAAACTTCAAATATACATACTAACAGAAGAATGGAAGATCTCAAACATGAGTTCATATGATTCAGAAGGTTAAGACTCTTTGCCTTTCATATTCCCTCAGTTTTAAAACAAACCTTCTTATGCTTACTCATTCATTACATGGTTTGAGCTTTTAATTGGTTCATACTTCATAGTATGTGACTACGTCATTATTAGCCTAAGAAATCATTAAGCACATAGGAAATAATTAAGCTAGATGCATCAAAAGTGTACAGGATCGAAGAATTTATCTATTGAAATTCAAGGATTCTCAAGAAATGAAAGTTTCCAACATAAGAGAAGAACCAAGGATCTAATTCAATGATCATAATATCATTTCTCCCATTGTCAGAATTAAAAAAAAATTGAGATCAGTTTCAAATCCATTAGCGACACTAAGCCTTTTCCACAAACCGCAATCAGGATACTGATGCAGTACCAGGTAGATACACATCTAAAACATGATCATATTCCCCCTCCAAAAAAAAAACATGATCATATTCCATTGCAATAACAAATGGAACTCAATTAGTTTATCATTGATTTATGCTGGTCATTTGACAAAAATGAGGGGATATCATGCTTAAGCAGATCAAACATTCCAAGAAGCTAACAAGAACTATAATGTAATAGCAGCAATTTTGTAAAATATAATAAGTAAAATTCAAGAAGCCAGTTCTTCGGGAAAAAAAAAAAAGTTTGCATTTAGAGGTGTCTGCCTTAACAACTATACAACCACACCATATCTTTACCTTTCCTCTTCGTACAAGAACAATAAGGGGGCGTATATCTTTTAAGATTAGCCTATATAGATAAAAATAGTATAGGGCCATAGACTAATCCATTATTTACTAAGATGGATTTGAGCTTTGGAATATTCCAAGATTCTTGATAATTTCTATCATTTGAGCTAATTTTGCTTTATTCATATCCCACCCATTGAAGGATAAAAATCCCAAACATTGTATAAATCCTAATAACGAGGATAAAAATATTCAATCATGTACCTTTATCAACCATCAAAAGTAAACGTCACCTAAATATAAGTACGTACATATCCCAAACACTTTTCACAATACAAAAATAGCAAACGGATAAGAAAAAAAAAATATATGTAAAATGCTTACAAGCAGTATCCTTTAGATTCTGAAAACTGGCTTAGCTCCTCTGTAAATTGCTTTACTCCTTTGTTAGAACACTGGTCTCCAATTCCTACGAAAACACCCATAACTAATCATCATCCACCAACACAAAAATTACATCAGTCATGATAAAATAAAAATTACCATGGAGCACGATGAAAGGAACCGAAAGTGAAACAGGAATGAGAAAAGTGAGGATGAAGCAACATATTGGTGCAGAAGACCTCATTTTGTTGAGCAATTCGGCCCTCTTTGTCCAAGAACTTTTGCAGGAAATACGGTTAGGTATTTTGATTGATCTGCCAGTTTATAGTTGAGAACTTTATGATTGGTTGCTTCTTCTACCAGTCTGGGCGATCATCAACCTTCAGTTTTAGCCAATTGGCGTTGCCCATTGTCTATGGCGTATTTACTTGTGTTTTCTTGTTTCTGCTGCTCACTATCTACCACTCCCATACTGTTTTAATTCCATTAATTCTTTATCTTATTCCCCACATTTAATCTCCTTCTCATTGTATCATATGCCACTCAAAATCTATAAACTATGGATAATAGTATTGATGCTAAGACACCTAAACACTTTTCTTTAAGATATGTTTGAATTCAATTTCGCTTGTGTGTAGATTATTTTCTCATTTTTGTGTGGATTTCCATCTTCGTGTGGATAGTGTTATGCCTGCGTCCGCTTGTTTTTCAACATTTGTGTGGTGTAGAGATTCCACTTATATGCAAGCTGCTTATTTGATTATATATTAAATACCTCTTGTAATTAATGAACAATATAAATTTTAACAAAAATATCATGGGCCAATTTTCAGCTCTAAAATATCGTGACTCGTCTGATGCCACACGTATCATTTTGTAAAATTTAATTACATTCTTTTTAATAAATTAATAGTATTAAATAAAGAAAATTAAAGGCTGCGCTACAGGGAACTCGAACCAAAGATCTTTAATTTTAGGCATTAACCCCTTACCGCTTGACCAACACACGCACATTTTTAGTTTATCATGTGCCATTCAACAACTCATGTTGACGTTGAAGAGTTGGAAAATGATTTTTGAGACACTTTCTTTGTTATTTTTTTTTATGATTTGTTGACTTTAATTGCTATTACATAATGTAGTTTTTAGAAAAAATGGAATTTGATTTAAAATTTAATGTGATATTTTTGGTATATTGTATCTCTTGAAATCATATAACTCATATATATTACTCCCTTCGGAATTACACAGATTTTAATGAAAATTAGTTGTGTATTAAATAAATGGAGAATAGATTCTACAAAAAAACAAAGATTGTAAAAGTAATAATGGGTGAAATTATTTTCAAAAATATATTAGGAAGATATTTTAGGGATGGACCAAAATAAAAAGAGACGAAGATATTTGAAGGTAACGAAAAATGGAACGTTGAAGATAATTTTATTGGACCACTACAAATACTTTTAAACGCTACTCATTTTAATTTTTGGTTTCTTAGGTAAAATATTGATGAAAAAGTACCCATCAATAATTTTGGGTATGAATCATAAACAGAGTTCAATTGTTTTTTAATTTTCTTCTCCACCCATTATAGAAGTGAAAATATTAATTTTGCCCATATTGGTATCTGCGTAATTGACTTCTTTATTGTTCGTCAAGATACACGATTTCACGAAGTTAATTTCATCAATTTCTACTAATCACGTGCTAAAGAGTAAAGAGTATTTTAGTAATAATAGCTTGTTTTCAAAATTATGATCTTTTTAGTTTTACTATATTTAAATGATTAATTTTAAAGTTGTCACTTGTTATATTTTGTAATGGGCCTTCAGTTTTGGGCCATTATTTAATGTTATGTACCAGTAATTTGTTGCATCTAAGTTTGTGCCTTTACGGATGTTACAAACTAACAAACAAAGCACACACAAAAAAAAAAAAAACATACACACACATCAATATGAATGGAACAATTTCCATGATTAATAAGAATAATAATTATTTTTAATTTGAATTTAAAAATATTTTAAATATAATTTATTTATTTTCATTATTTACTCAATAATTAAATTTATAAATTTTGGACAATTTAATAAAGTTTTCGGAGTTTTTAAAAAATTTGACAAAATATTTTAAATTATTTCTAAGCGTATACAAAAGATCGAACTATAATTTAAAAATTACTCTTTCTCATTATTTATGAATGTTTACCACTAGGCTATGTACACTTATTTTGTATTTTATCTCCTTCTATATTTTTTTAATAGAAGAAACAAATAATTTAAAGATCTAAAGCTTTTGGAGTTTCTACACTTTCTTATCACATCTTTGCTCTTTGCCATCTGGTAGTGGAGATATTATTGTAATGTCTATGTTGAGTCAAAAAAACAAGAAAGACAAAAAAGAAGAATTGTGTATTCTTTTTATATTTTTTGCTTTCTGCTTTATTTCATTTATTGATTGGTGCCTTTCCATGTCTGTTCCATTAAATCATTGTGGCTTCATTTTTGCTTGCCATCGAAGAAGCCAGAATGTTTTTGAGACGAAAGGGTGTTTGGCTAAACTTATGATTTTGGAATTTATAAGAAATCACGAAGTATTAATTGTGTTTTTCATCTTTCATATTAAAGTTGATGTAGTTTGAAGGATGCCATAATTTCTTTTAAAATGTTTTTTTTTCCTGTAATTTACACGGAACAAAATAACATCGTTTTGTGCCTGTGCCTAACTAATTGAATATTTGATGATTTTTTTCAATTAGTAAGCGTTATTTTGTGCATGTAAATTTAAAATAAAATAATTCTAAATATACTATAGCATCCGGTGAGCTAAGTCAACTTCAAATGAGGTCGGGTATTTTGGATAATATTTTTATAAGTACTATTAAAGATATACACTCCCCAAAAATAATGCATATACATGTGATTGACTACATCAACTAATGTCATCATCCTAACAACCCTTACTAGATTGACACACCCAAACGACCAATTCCAGTCTTCAAAACTACTCAAAAAACATTAAATTAGAAAAGTACCAAAATTAAATTATGTAACTCAAATCACAACCTTGAGAGCTTCATATTCTCCCAACGTCTCCTCTCCCTTTTGTTGATTAAGTTGGCCACCATATTTTGCATACAACACCATCCCAACAATCAACACCACCGCCATTACGCTTACTACTGCATAAACCATGTAACAAGGATTATATATACACATCAATTCCTTGTCATTTTTCTCTTTCATCAAAATTGGTAGAAAATACTACTTCCTCCGCGAAAAATGGGGACAATTATTTTATTTGTTGTCTACAAAAATGGGGCACTTTTCCTTTTAGTACATGAACTCACCATTTTTCCGTATATTTTATTTTTACAAACACTCTTTAATTAATTCAATTTTAACTAGTCATTTTAAATAATGATGGGACTCTTTCTCTACTAACCATCAATTTTATGCCTTATTTTTTAATGGACGGAGGGAGTATATACTTTCACATGAAAATGATTGTTTTCCAATGCAAAGACAAAATGATTTAATTGGATGTTAAATTGTGATTAATACCTGTGTAGTTATAATACTCCCGAGTGGGAGACCACGTCAAACCAAGGCCAAAGCTGCCGTCAGAGAGATAACGGCTGTAAGAGAAGGGTATGGCGACAGTTTTGACGGCGCTGCAAGAAGGCGGCAGCGGGAAAGACGGCTCCACAACGTAGACGTGATGGTTAGCGCCGCTTAAACATGGAACCTCCTCCTCAATTCCTCCGAGGAGTTTGGAGGAGCAGTTGAGATAGGTGTAGCGATGCAGAGAATGGTAGTAGGTGAAGGGGGTGAGAGAGAGATCGAGATTGAAGAAAACTTGATGAACGCAGTTGTTGGGGTCGGCGAGGGTGAGGCGGCGGGAGTGGTATGAGATGGCCTTCACGACCAGATCTCCGGTGCCGTCAAAACGGATGGTGGTTTGGTTATGAAGGTCGCAGGAGAGAGTGAATTCAGAGAGGCCGCATGGAGACCCCACGATTCGGAAGGGGGGTCGGATTTCGGGAGAGAGAAGGCTGCATTTGGTTGCTTTGCAGGAGGTTGAAGAAGCTGTTGTCAGACTCAATACAAGGAGAGAGCACAAGATTAAAGCATCCATGGCCATGGATGAGATGATGAGTGTGTTACGTTGCAGAGAGAGAGAGAGAGAGAGAGAGAGAGGATTGGAAGGAAAGAATCAGGTAACTGCTGTCTGGAAAATTGCAATGTGCCAACGACTTTGTTTTTTTGTCTCTTTATTACATAAGATAAGACTATCTAAGAAGCTACTCACCAATTGCCTAAGGCGACTTTGGAGAAAAAAGAATACTTTGGGATACCCAATTTAATCCTACTTAACTTATTTTCAGAAATCAGATTACTTTCATTAATGTTTGATTACAATTAAACCGGACATTGAAGTATTAAAATTAAAACTTGAGAATTATAGTAGTATTATTTTTATGGGGAGAATCTGCGCGTGAGATATAGTGTATAACTTTATCATATATTATAGGTTAATTACCTATAAATACACAAACTATACCCAAATTTTGATTTTTAATTAAATTTATCTTTTTGGTCAAAAAATACATAAATTTTTATTTTTTTGGAAATTTGACATGACCCCAAAAATTCGTTGGCCAATAACTTGATTGTCTGAACTCTGATGGCCAATCTGAAGGTGCAATTGGAAAGCTATTGACGTTGTCTTTCTAATGATTTTATATTGTTGGGTTTTGGTAACTGAAAGTGGTTGAAAAAAGGAAAAAATATAGAGTTTCGTGACCTCGACTTTCATGCCATTTTTTTTACTACTTCCGATTATTAAAACTCAACAATATAAGTATCATTAGAAAGATAATATTAAGAGCTTTCCAACGGTACCTTCGGATTGCCCATCAGAATTCAGATAATCAATTTATTAGCCGACGAACTTTCAGCTCCCATCAAATTCCAAAAATATAAAAGTTTATGTATTTTTTGACCAAAAAAATAGATTTGGTCAAAAACCAAATTTTGAGTATAGTTCGTGTATTTATAGGCAATTAACTCTATACTATATGACTCACCATAAATTTCTTATTTTTCTTATGCATAAATTTCTTATTTTTCATTTTCATTATCATAATATTATAATAAAATAAGGTCATTTTTTCCACTCACAACACACTCAACTAATATTTACTAAAATCTGGTCGGCCTAGCTCAAATAGCAAAATTGAAGCACCCAAAGACTCTTCTTTACGAGAGGTCTTAGGTTCAATTCCGCCTGCGTGCAAATAGTTTTTCCATATTTATGTGGTATAAAGGTTCCACCTGCCTGCGAGTTGCTTATTTAATTATATAATAAATATCTCTTGTAATTTTTTAAAAAAATATTTACTAAAACCTGTACTGGTGAAACTTGGTGTGCATATTATTTTGAAAATGAGACAGTAATAAAATAATAAATATAATACAGCGACGTCGCAAAATCTATGCCAAACAAATGGAGCAAAATCTAGATACACAAATATCTAACTTAGGGTGTGTTTGATAGCTGGAATGAGATAAGGGATGATAAATAAAACCTAGATAAATAATATAGGTTGGGTGAAATTGTTAATATTTTATAGGTGTTTGATAAATAAGATATAAATACTATGATAACTAATATTATTATTTGGTACAAAAAATACAACTATAGAATAAAGAGTAAATTACAATTTTAACCTTATATTTAAATAAATAAACTAAGCAAAAGAAAAGAAAAATAAAAAAATTATTATCTCATCGATCCCAACCCCAACACCAGTACCCACACCAGCCGCCCCCCGCCGTCCAAAACTTCTTCCTCTTCCATAACATTCCCCCCTCCCTCCCAACACGGCAGACTGCCTTTCCTTCCCATCAATTTTGCCACCCCTTCGAAAATATTTGTTGCAGTCACAAATCTACAACCAAAGAATGACCCCTCCCCTTCCCCCTGTTGTAGAACCAACGCCAGAATAATTTGTTGCAGTCATAGACAGCGGCGATTTGCCCTTCCCCTCCCAGCAGCGGCGTCCACCCACCCCAACTATTTTTTCAGCCGTTGTTTCCGCCACAATTTTATTCGTCTCCGTTCACCGCCAACTAGCACAATTTTTACTAGCTCTGAAAAGATGGAAGCAAGCTTTACCTTGTTCTTATGTATCAGAGTGAGAGTAGCTCTTCCACTCGAGAATCGATGAATTGAAAACAGAAATAGATTCTTCAAAGAATCTCAATTTTGTTTTGGGAAAAAGATCGAGGGTTAAATTTGTAAAATAAAAATTAATCAAGGTTACTGTTGGTGAGGAGTAGGGATGGCAACGGGCCGAATCTGGATCTGGCCAATACCAGATCCAGATCCGTTTTCATATACTAGATCCAGATCCAGATCCAGATTCAGATCCGTGGATCTGAAAATTTTGGATCCAGATCCAGATCCGTCAGATCCGCGGGTCCACGGGTCCAGATCCATGGATCTACTATTTTTAAATTAAATTAAAAGAAATTCACAAAATCAACAACATCTAATTTCCATCATGAAAAATATAACACAAAATTCTTTTATCTAATTACTTTTAGTTTTTATTCTTTTGAATATAATTTATTTATTATTTTTAATTTAGTTAATATTATTAGTAAACTAAAACATATATATAAAATAAAACGGATCCACGGGTCGGATCTGGGCCGGATCCGGATCTAAAATTTCAAGATCCAGATCCAGATCCGTCGGGTCCAAAAAATTGAGATCCAGATCCGTAAAAATGGATCTGGATCCACGGATCTGGACCGGGTCCAAGATCCACTGCCATCCCTAGTGAGGAGATTATTGAACTGGAGGTCTACATTGCATCATAAATCTAAGTGGAACAGTAGTTTTAGTGCGGACTTTGCATTTGCAGCGGGCCTGGGACATTACCGAATAAGGCTATCAAACAGGGAGAAATAGTGAGAAAGATTATTTATTTCACCTAATAAAGCCTATCAAACATTGCCTTAAGTTAGGTTGGATAACCTAATTAAAGTATTTCTAACTTTCATAGTTTACACAAGATGTATTATTAAAAATACTAGTATTTTTTTAAAAAAATAAATATTCTTTGAAATATTTTTTGAATTTTATCATACACATTAACCGGTAGTCATTAAATGTTAAATAATAGTATACTCCTTCCGATCACCAATTCGTGTCCCAGGAGAACATGACACAAATTTTAAGAAAAAATGTATTGTTTATTTGTTGAGTGGAGAATGAGGCACGACTTTTAAGAACAAAATGATTTATTTGTTAAGTAAATAGTAGTTACTAAAAATGGATAGGACACGAATTGATGGACGAATCAATAATGGTAAATTAGGACACGAATTGGTAGACGAAGGGAGTATTATTTAATATTATGCTTCTTCATTCTCACAAAAGTGTGCATTTTTTAATTTTAGACACTATCCCACGACAAACACCTTATTTTTTTTATCTTTATTTCTCAATTTATTTACAACTTTATAATACATGCTTCACTACAATTATTTTATTTTTTTATTCCCACTATCATAACATTACATAAAATTAGATATATTTATCCCATTCATAACACATTCCACTAACATTTATCAAAACTTGGACCGATAAATACTTCAATTATAATTCAAATAAGGAGTAATGGAAAAAAAATACACAAACTTTTAAAAAAAGTTATAATTTTCACAACTTTCAATTAAGTCAAAAAATAAATAAATTTATATTTTTGTTGCAATTTTCACCTGAGTTTGACTTTCGGTGAAATTAGAGCTAGACAGTCGAAACTTCACCTGATATTGGTTTAACTTTCTAATAATGAGAAGTATTTAGAAGTTCAGAGGTCTAAGAGAATTCACATCCGTTGAGTCCGTTGGAGGCTCATCCACGGATGAGACCACTTATGAGTCAATGCCCTGCATTGGGAGTCTTATCCAACTGACTCATATTCATTAGTTTTAATTTTTACATTTTTCATTTAATTTAAATAACATAATTGTTAAAATTACATAAAATTAAAATTGCATAATTGAAAGACATAATTAAAAATTACATAAACTTAAAACTAGATTAATCTAAATTATTAAAACTAAAGTAGTTAAGAAAATTAAAAATTAAAATAATTAAATGGAACATTTTATTGTTTAGCCAAAGCCCACTGATTTTAAAGCCATTATTTAATTAAATAATTAAATAAATTATTTAAAAGCTCAGCCCAGTAGGGAAACCCTATTTATTTCTCTACTCAACATGAGTTCCGCTTCTTCTTCTTCTTCTCTATTTATCCTCATCTCCTTTGCACGGCTGAGCCACAAGTTTGTATTTTAATTTATTTTTTTCATGTGTGTCTATTGCACGCATAGGGGAAAAAGGGCGGATGAGCCGACCTCGAGTCGACGCAGCCCTACATCGGTTGACAAATCCAACAAACCGACTTGAGTCGGCCGAATGAGCCAGTCGATGCGGGCGCTCTAAGGAGGCAAAAATTAATACTCCCTCTGTCTCACAAAAACATGAACGTTTTTCCATTTTGGGGTGTCTCACAAAAACATGAACCTTTCCATTTTAGTACATCATGGCCCACCACTACTTTTCATTAATTAATTCATTATTCTCACAACACCTTTTAAAATGGGACCCATTTTCCACTTACTTTAACTCTCAACTAACATTTCTTAAAACCCGTGCATTTCTCTTTGTTCATGTTTTTGTGAGACGGATGGAGTATATTTAACTTAATTTTGATTGTCAATTAAGCTCTAATTTCGTTGAAGGTGAAAATTGCAACAAAAATATAAATTCATGTATCTTTTTTGCATAATTGAAAGTTCAGGTGAAAATTGTAATTTTTTTCAAAGATCATGTGTTTTTTTGCCATAACCCCTTCAAATAATTAATAAATAGTTACTATAACATCTTTTTAACAAAATAGTAGTAATTAAAAAAGAGGTTATTGCCAGAAAATATATAAAGTTTGTTATTTTCTGATTTATATCAAGACCTTTTTTTATTGAAAAATATATGAATTTAAAATTGATTTTGAATCATCCACAACATGCAATTCCACTCAAATCCAATATGATATCGCAGCGAGAAATAGCAAGTCGTGGAACTATTCGGATTGGATTTAGGTAAAATTGTCTCTTTCTATTTTCACTTTCTTAAACGCGAGCTTGTATATGATCCCATGAATCAAAAAGTTACATGTATATATAATATTTTTAAATGCAATAAAAACTATATTGTGTAAAACAAGAGATAGGGCAGAAAAATATTTTATTTTGAAACATCTAATTTGTGTAAATTTCTTATTTTAAATCTATTATTTATATATTATATATTAAATTAAATCTCTTGTCACGATCTTTAATTTAATATGTATAATATATATTTTATTATTAACTAAAAAACATACTTCTTCCGTCCACGAAAGAACTTCCTATCTTTCATTTTTGGGACGTCCACAAAAGAATTTATTACCTATTTTTGGACTATACCCCACCACTTATAATCCTCTTATTAATTTTTCACTTTTCACAACTCACAATATTAATTATAACACATTTTCATCACTCCCACTCAACTACCTTTTATCCACTCTCAATACACTCAACAATATTTTTTCTTAAAACTCGTGTCACTCCCTCCTAGAAAGTTCTTTTATGGACGGAGGGAGTATTTTTTTAGAAAAAAGAAAGACAAAAATGAGAATAAAAAGAAAAAAAGAAAAAAGAAATAAAGAAAATACTACTATAATTTATAAAAAAAAATTATATGTTTACTTTTAGATTTCTATACTAAGAGAAATTTTCATGTTGAGATTTCTGCAATGAGATGTGAGATTGCATAAAAATAAAATAAAAATATTTTATCAATTCACCTAAAACCATAAATTGAGGAGAGAACAAAATTTTTTAAGTTGTACTCAAGTACTTAATTTTGAGTGAGTAAGTGTTTGCTCAAATGTAATGCAACTGTTGAAAATTTTCCATAGTAAGAAATCCAAGCATTGCCAATTGTAGTCACTTTTTTTTTACACAAACTTTTTGGTGCCAATCACTTACATATTTTAATAGAATACTTGTAAATTTTTTATTAGAATATTTTATAAAATACTTATAAGTATTTTGATTAGAACATGTGAGTGATATGCATCTTGCGAACATTCCTAAAAAAAAGCTCTTTTTTCTTACATGGGGGATTAATATTGAATCACTAGCTAGAGAATGCAAAAAAAATAAAAATAGCCTATTTTTATTTTATTTTTTGATAAGTTACACAAGTTAATAAGAAATTTTAAAATTACATAACGACATATTCGAATTCAGGACCTCAATTTTTGGGCATTAACCATCTATGACTAGGCGAAAAACCTAATTTCATTATTAGACAGAAAGAAAGTTGGTTTCTTCGAAGTAGGGCTGGCAAATCGTGCGTGTCGGGTCATTATCGGGTCGACCTGATATCGACACAACCTGATAAGACCAAACCTGAACACGACCTGTTAAGGAAGTGCTCGATCCGAACACGATACGAAGCCGACACAAATACGATAACAACACGATTTGAATCGTGTTGACACGATCTGATTAAAACCTGATTAAACACGAAACCGCCTAAAGGTTAAAGTGTAGAAAGAATTAAAAATTTAAAATACATATTTAATAAAAATAATAATATTAACTCTATCGGGTGACACGAACCTGACACGAACTCGACACGAAATTATCAGGTTGACACGATAAGGACACGAACCTGATAAGGCTTGACACTAATCCATTAATTTCGTGCGGTTTCATATCGTGCTTTTGTGTCGTGTCGAAAATTGCCAGCCCTACTTCGAAAGTCAAGAATTGTACTCCCTCAGTCCCGCTCCAAATTTCTCATTTTCTATCTTGGGTTGTCCTACTTCAAATGTCTCATTCCATTTATAGAAATAAAATTAAGCTTTTAAACTATAATTAAAAGGCCCATTAACACTAAGGCTACGTTTACTTTTATGGATAAATTTATCCATGAAAAATGATGGATAACACAAATTTATGCCTTTAAATATTTCATTCCTTTTTCAACATTTGACACAAAAGAGATGTTAACCATTTTTCCTTCCTTATTTTCACTTCAAGGATAGATAATATTTATCCATCAAAGAAATGAAATATAAAATCCCATCTCCTAATTAGGGTTTTATAACCCGCCTCCCCCATTTAGAACTCTGACTTTCTCTCGTTTCTCGATTCCCTATTTTGCCATCAAACAACATTGAACCATCTTCATTAAACATCGGCATGCATACTGCATACCGCACACATAAACATCACTTTTGTGATGAACTTCTTACTCTTGCGAGTCCTGTGTGGCTCTGTCTCTCCTGGAGCCAAGTAGAATCGATGCATGCCTTTAGTTATATAGAACAATTTTTCATCAATATAAACTGTGTTATGCATGCTCTAAGCTTGTGATGAGTTCTAAGTCAATTTGCACTCTTTTTGGTCTGTTTTTGTTTCCTATCTTTACACATTGCAAATAAATTGCTTTACCTTGATTTTTTTGGTTTGTTGCTTCAGCTCAAAGACGACTGATGATGCGGCGACACTTCGAGAACTTCACACAAGTTGCCTTCATCTTCCCCTTTGCCACTTTGCAGTTGCCTTCATCTTCTTCTTTGCCACTTTGCCATTTTTGCTGCCCTCTAAATGAAAAAGAAGTGCAGACTGCCTTTCTTGTGTAGTCATGTTTTTTTTAAGTCACTTTGGTGTTTTTGATGTTGTAAATAGTTAGGGAAGATAAAGTGTATTTATAGGAGTTAATGTATTTTGAACTTTGGGAGGGAATTTGTAATTTATGGCACAATCTTGTTTTTAGTGCCAAATTTTTGGCACCAAAATTTCGAACCTATTGAAGTTTGGCGGAATATTTATTCCAACTGTTTCAGAATTTAAGTGTGGCAGATTTTATTCCATCAGTTTTTAATTGAATTTTGCATTATTTTCTCTCTCTTAGGGCCTGTTTGATATGGGCTTATAGGTAGGATAAATTAAATTAATACAGATTAGTGTGATGTTTGATATCATGTGCAGTTAATATGGTCAACTCCTACTTAATCCTACTTCTCCATGCTATTTTGTGGGATTAACCCATACTAATAATCCACCCACCCCCTCGGATAAATTTAATACTGAGAAGTTGGATAAAAATTCTGCTACCCTTCCTCACGCATATCGATGCAAATGCCCAAGTAATGGTGGACACACATGATATTTTTAAAATTATGTGAGGATAGTTTTGGTATTAGATAATATAATCCAACATGATCCTATGAATATCAAACATAATATAAGATTAAGTAGCCATGATACCAAATACCCATGAAATAATATAAATCCACACTAATCCACACTAATTTCTCAAGATAATTTTAATCTTAATCAATCCTAAACTGCAAATCAAACGGCCCCTTAGTTGCTTTTGTTAATTAGGATTACAAAACTCATTAATAAGGTGGGTACCATCACTTTATAATTTTGCAACACATTTCTTAATCTCCGTACCAAAAAATAAGGGAGCATTTGGAGCGGGACGGAGGAAGTATTTAGAAAAGCATTTATTTTCTTGATAATGTAAAGTTAAAAAGGTGGTCTTGGGTGCAATCGGTTGCATCGTGCAATCGGGTTGCACCTTCACTTAAATCATGATCCGTACTCTAACCTGAATTCATATCATAATTCTAATTATATAAATAATATTATTGTAGATATGGGTCAACCAAATTGTGCACAGTACTACGGGTTGCACCCAAGTTTTTGTGAAAGTTAAATAGGCATATACTATGATTGAGACGTATTTGCAATGAGATCCCTTTGATTTTGGGAGTTGGAGCTATATACGTCATTGAATTAGGATTCATACGCAAAAGATTCATTTCTTACACGATAAGATTAAAAGGCGGGCAGATTGGGGTTGAACTAATTCACTTTAAGGAATACTTCATTATTAACTTTAGTCTTTAGTATAAATGAGTCTGAGCTTGAGTTTGACGCTATTAAATTCCTTTGCTTGAGAGAAAATTTGAAATATAAAATTCTAATTAGGTATAACTTATATTTTTATTTTGTAATTAGTAATAAATATATGAAATCTTTAATTAACTTTATCTTCTATAAAAAAAATACTCCCTCCATTCTATTACAAATGTCACACTTTTCATAATGAGATGTTCTATTACAAATATCACATTCCTTTTTCGGCAATATATTATCTCAATACCTTATATTTGAACAATTTTCACAAATCCACTTTATCTACTTTTTATACATTTCTTAATTTCTTTGACCAAAGTAATGATATATTTGTAATGGGACGGATGGAGTAATACTTATCTCCGTCCATCGAGAATATATTATTTTGAATTTGGCATAAATTTTAATGAAATAGTTCATAGATCTGTCTTTAGTGGAAATAGTCATATTATGTAAAAATGAGTGGTTACACTTAAATTGAGTGTGAGGTCACTATAGAATTAAAAATGAATGGTTGTGGTTAAAAAGATAAATAAGGTCACGTCCAACAAAGGAAAACAATATACTCCCTCCGTCCGTAAAAAATGGACCACTTTTACTATATTGGGCGTCCGCAAAGAGTATACCACTTTCCTTTTATAGAAATGGTTCCACCATCCATTTTAATCTTTTATCCTTACAAACACTCTTTATTTACAAAAAACCATCTCAAATTCAATCTCAATCGCATATCTCATAAAGTGGTGGGACCCTTTATCCACTACATCAAAATTATCACCAATTTTATTAAATCACATGCCCAGCCAAAGTGGTCAACTTTTGACAGACATATAGAGTATTTTTTATGAACGCCAATTAGGATAATTATTGCATGTATTTGGTGGACGGAGGTAGTAACTTTTATAAATATATTAAATTCTACACAATAAATAATGAGTTATTGAACTTTAGTTCGCTGTTTTTTCTTTTTCTTTTTCACTGTTTTTTAGTTGGACAAAGGAGATTAGTGAAAATTAAACACTAAAGCTTATTGTTAATATAGAAAGAGTCTTTATCCCATTGATGTCCCCGAAGGAACATCTTTCCTCTTAAAAGAACACTTCTTGAACTTGCACAAATGTTAAGATTCTCAAAATAATCATAAAATAGAAATTGGCCTACTCAATAATTCATGAAATAAATGTTTGAGGACTAAAAGCAATCTATACTAATAGAAAAAGAGCCTAAGGCATCCTAAGACACAAATTGTGGATTGATTATTTTATCTCTATTACATATTTTATTTTAGGGGTGATTGCCTGTAAATTCATAACGTTTACATCGAATTGGTTTTTGTTCCTAATTTTATTCTTTTACTTTTAAATACCTAACATTTCATTTTTGTCTCAAATTTGTCCGGTGATCGGTTTTTTCTTACACCGGCGCCGGAAATGCCACTGTGGCAGCCAGAATTGATGAGGTGGCAGCCGGAATTGACACCTAAATATATTTTTTACATGTGGCAAAAAAATAATAAAAAAAACAAAAAACAAAATTCCAAATCATCATCTTCCCCAACCTAATTCACCTCTCCCCCCTTCTTTCCCCTTCCCCCTACCCGCTGCCGCCGCCGCCATTCACCGCCCCCTGCCTCTCGACGCCGGCCGGATATCGCCCCACCGGTGTAGACTTTGCAGACAACCAAAAACCTCAGGTCGTGACCACCCGCTCTACCGGATCTCGCCCCACCGCCATGGTATACTCCAGCCGCCCCCTCCCCCTTCCCAGACCTCGCCGACCTTCTTCTCCCCCTCCCCAAATTTCGTCGACCTCCCTCTTTGAAATTTCGGCGACAACAGCGGCAAAGCTGCCGCCATCATCTCTCCCTCAAACCCCATCTCGGCACTGCAACCCAAAGCCCTAAATCCCCAAATCCGGCCCCCACCTCGGCACCGCCCTTTTTTTAATTTTTTTTCCTCATGTATTTTTTATTTTAAATTTTTTCAGATAGTTTTTTCATATGTCACAAAAGTGCCACCATGTTAATTTTCGGCTGCCATCTCATCAATTCCTGCTGCCATAATGGCATTTTCGGCGCCGACATAAGAAAAAACTGGTCACCGAACAAATTTGAGACAAAAATAAAAGGTTATACTCCCTTCGTCCCTAAAGTAACTTCCTCTTTTTCCATTTTGGGACGTCCCTCAAATAACTTTCTCTTTCTTTCTTTCCATTTTTGGAAACCTATCCCACCACTAACAATACTTTATTTATTCTTACTTTTCACTTTTCACCATTCCCAATACTAATTATAACACTTTTCACAACTTCCAATAATAATTATACTCCCTCCGTCCGCCAAAAGTAGACCACTTTGGTTGGGCACGAGATTTAATAAAATTGATGATGATTTTGATGTAGTGGAGAAAGGGTCCCACCACTTTATGAGATGTGTGGTTGAGATTGAATTTGGAGTGGTTTTTTTGTAAATAAAAGAGTGTTTGTAAGGATAAAAGATTAAACTGGGTGATGAGACCATTTCCATAAGAGGAAAGTGGTCTACTCTTTGCGGACGCCCAATATAGTAAAAATGGTCTACTTTTGGCGGACGGAGGGAGTATCATTTTTTCTCTACTATCAATACACTTTACAACTTTTTATTAAAACTCGTGTCGTCCCCAAAGAGGAAGTCATTTCAGGGACGGATGGAGTATATATAAGGGGTCTCATTCGAGCGGCCCCCTATATATATATATATATATATTATCTACTAAAAATAATAAATTAATAATTTTTTTAAAATAATAAATTATCAAATAAAATAACATTAATTACACATTTCCAGCTGATTACACTAAAATATGTAAAAGTCTATAATTAAATGAGTACATCGTCATCAGTCATCAGCCAACATCAACTCAACTAATTATTTTCAGAGGTACTCGGTGTCATCCAATCTTAACAAAATAATCATCAATCATATTCAAATCCCACTTGCAGGCAAAAAGTAAATCATTGTTTATCTACGTACGTATAAATTGTATGAGCCACACGTTGACGTTGAAATTCTGCCCACAGCAGAATATGGACAAACCTACGTTGTACAAAACAAAATCTGTATTATAATTACTGAAGTATTGATTTGATTTTACTATCGATCAATATTCCAATCAAACTTAGATGAAAAATTGATGTGGCAACCATATCCGACTTTTGTAACTTCTAAATACTTCCTCCGTCCTAATTATCTTGAAACTTTTTCTTTTAATACAGGAATTAAGAAAGTAATATTTTGTATGTAGATGAAAAAATAAAAAAGTGAATAAAAGGTAAAAATTTTACCAAATAAAGAAAGGTCTCAAGATAGGTTGAACACCTAAAATAAAAAAGAGTCTCAAGATAGGTGAGACGAATGGAGCAAAATACTTTGTGGCAAGATAGGCTGAAAGTCAATATTTGAGTTTTGAGTATCTGACTTGTGAAGAGAAGACTTCCAACCATATGGAGTCTAAAATACCACATATGACTTCTATGGCTTCTCATCATCTAACTTCTAACAAAAAGACTTACGATGGAAGACCATATCTGTGTGGCAACATTAAGTTAAGCCGAAAACGATAGATAACAATATCAGATCAAATCAATACTTTCAAAAATCACCGCACCAATTTTCAAGGTTATATCCAAACTCAAAATTTGACGAAAGTTCAATAATTTACAAACAATTAGCCCAAAAAATAAATAAAATTTTGAACACCAATTAGTTGTACATTATTTAAAAAACCTAATAGGTTGGGAGTATGACCTCAAAATGAGATGCCATGAACAAGTAAACCATCAAAAACTTTGAGATGTTTATATGTCTACAACTTACATCAGTTACTTGTACAAAGATAAAACAACATACATACAATTAAAGACGATCTTTTGCTAGCCTCATCGGTGGTCTATCTGAAAGTCCCACGTTACCATGCGATGAGATAAGCACATGGCGATCAACATCCTCCATCTCACTCTCTTCTGTTGCAGATGATGCATCAGAATCGCTCCCATCTACTATTTTGGTCAAAACAAAAAAAAAAAGTTCAATAAGATGAGAGCAAAACCAAAATAATACAATAATGACAACTCTTCAACTCAGGCCTTCAGCAAAACGTTGTCCAAACAATATTCTAATCACGTCAAAATTGAACTAAATACTCAAAGGATATCCGACCCTAGTAAAAGCTCATGCACAAACAGGCCCTTACGAGAAAAAACAAATAACTAACCCAACTAACAAAAAATAACTACTCTAAATTATAAGTAACCACAGCAGCATAGGCCGGGGCCCTCTCGCATATGTGTGCGCATTGGCAAATGTATGAAGACAAATGTATCCGACTAGTACTATGTTTGACAAAAGCTATTATCTTAAAAGAAGTACGAGGGTGTTTGGTTGAGCTTATAAGCTTCTTAAAACATCTTATAAGTTTTTCTCAAAAAAACATCTTATAAGTTGTTTACGAATTTATAAGCTCTTGAAAGTTTTTGGCAAAATAAACTCTTAAACATCTTATATTATATGCAGCTATTTTTTGATAATCTTATAAGAAACAATTGTATTGCAAAAACAATTCTACTATGACTTGTTACTTCCAAGTTCATTTCTCTTCAATTTTCTATCTCTAATTTATTAGCTCAATTATCCAAACATTTTGACAACTTATAAGTTCATTACATATTTTTTTAAACTCCTGAAACATCTTATAAGCTCGCTCTCTAAAATAAGCTTAGCCAAACACCCCCTACACCTCACTGACCACAAAAACTTGTGTTAGACTATCTATAAAGATCCACCGGACATATCTGAATCCAAGTTTATTTTGGTGGCATATTTTTTTGTAATTATGCTGGAATTTAATTGTGTTTGTATCTAAATATGGGTACCGCATACAGTCTGACACATATAGACCAGATATGTGTAACACTGATTATCATTGTTACTTACATCAGAATGCACTTTTCAGCTCTGTTGTTTATAGTCCTCCAAGAAAAAGTCAAGATGATAAAAGGCAAAAAACAATGAATTAAAGAAAAGAACGCCTTAAAAGATTCTAGCTTATTAGGCAACACTAGGACTAACAATAGACATTAGTACGCAGAGCCAAACACATTGGGAATTTTAAACTTTAGAAATCACATTAATATTGAAAAAACAAAATTCATTACTTGCCTGAGTACATTTGGCTTTCAGGAAAATGGCTTTCAGGAAAATGTCTCAATGGTGTGGTCTGGGCGCTTTCAGGCAGCACAGACTCAATAAAACTACCTGAATTTACAGATGAGAGAGAAGGAAAGTTTGGTAATAACGTAAACCAGTAGATAACCCAAAGACATTAGACAAATAAAGAAGCGAGACAGATAGAAGAAGAAGAAGCTCTTTTTTATCCCCCCGATCTACCTGAATTTTGGTTTTCAGCGTTTGGGAGTTATGCAAATGAGAGCTGTTGTAGAATATTTAGTGTATTTAGTATATATGTTTCCTTACTTATCTTGTAAGTTGAGCCATATATGAATCAGAAGTACCAAAAAGATGTCTTGAATAAACATGATATTTATAAAATATAAGAATTAGATGCTTACAAATAATAATTTTCCCGGACATGCATCATCCAAACAAATATAACAAAAAAGAGATTTTCATTACCTATTCGAGCCAATCTGTTCACCCAGCCGGGGATACGTTTTCCAGTTAGACAGTGGCAAACTTCATCAGTGAAATGATTGCAATTCTTATATATTAAATTGTATGTATTCCCTTGATATTGGTCAGATATAAGATCCATGAAGGAGCAAATTTCTGAACGAGACATATCAGTACTGCCCAGAAGAATTGAGCGCCTAAAGACATAACCAGGGCAATTTCTTGGTTCAACCTCAAATACTCCAGTTGTTGGTTCCACATCAGCTCCAAAGGCATACTCCAAGCCGTGTACTATTTCACAGAAGTTACAAATTTAACAACTATATATATAAATATTAGACAATTACATCTAAATTAAATATTATCACATCTAAACCACAAAACCATCAATCCAACACAGTCAGAAAGAAAGGCTTCAAATGGAACTGTCTCCATGTATTCAATTTGTATCGAGTGATTTACATTATAAGATTAAATTCCCAGGAAAAATCTTGATAACTTAGTAATCTACATTTAACCCACCTCTGTTTTTGACCTAAATTTATTTGCATTTCAATAAACAGAAGAGATTCTATGTGGCTCTTTAATGAGTACAAAATTAGAAAAGCAGCAAATAATAAGTAAACATAATAGAATGCCCAAGTAAAATTTTGAAGCTGTATATTCTTAAAGTACAAAGTAAAGAACTAGCATGCAGAGAGTTCACCACATTACAGCCAGATAATCCAACTAAAATAATGATATGGGTCATCATATAATGAGTAATAAAAATTATCAGTAATCAAAGTTTTCATTGTCATTGGTAAGTCAAAATGTCAATTAAACAAAAGATAAAGAAACCACCCAGTTCAAACCTTTTGAACTACCATCTAATTTCGATTTATTTTGCACATTCTTGTGTAAAGGATATTCCATTCCTTTTTCCCCATTCCCAGAAAAAAAATGATCCCTTAGAATTGGGAACGGAAAATTATAATGAAGTAAAAGACAATGAATTGTTGATTCTGAAAATCTAGCTACAGTTTCACATGTTAAACATGAGAAGATTGAAGAAATTTGAGCTATATTCTTAATGGACACATGTTTGTAATTCCGATCTTCCTCCATGTCCATCAAGTATAACATAGTATTTATTTAACAAAGAAATGTTGACAGTTCAGGTACAGCTTGAAATCTCACATGTCCTTAGTGAATTGGGTATTATTTTCTTTTATCCTGCTAAAAGGTTTAACAAGTGAAAATCTATGTGAAGAGATGGGAACAAAGCGAACTATAGAGCAGAAGTATAAAAGAAATGTGTCCATGGAATCTAAGATGGACATACAATATCATATAGCATCTGGCAGAAGAGAAATTTATTGGAATAAGAATATATAAGTTAACAAAAGAAGCTTGCCAACAAAATAACTGAAGGACTGGCACTATTTATACTATTTATTTCTCATTAAAAAATGCAGCGAGACTTTTTAAAATAGCCTAATTGTACAGAAAAATCATTCACAATGGTGGACATACATAGTGGCCACATAAAAAAACAGATGAACAAACACTTCTCATTGCCAAAAAGGCCAAACTTCCATTAGTTTTCCTATCCAAGGTTCTCTTGTCTTCTGATAGTCTGTAATCTGTCCTTCTGATACAACAGTTTTCAATATATATGCCCCTAAAAAGTACCTTTAAGCAAGTCTTAACCACTGAATGGATCTACTAGAACACTATAAAGATCTTCAAGGTAGAAGCATCATATGCAAGTAGGCATATCACCTTGAATGATTGTCAAGATTAGTATTGCAAATAGTTATTACTCCTAAATGTGTTATATCAACCAGTATCTCCTAGTTATACATGAAATGCGTCTCAATCTTAAAGCACAGACTATCTTTTTACTACAAAAATTTTCAATGAGGAAAAATGTTTCAGCTAAATTACATAACAGTATATCACATCGCCATCAAATGCCAGTGGTAGCATTGCGCTACTGCTAAGTGCTAAATACAGCATTATTTACAGACAACATATAGAAAATAGATCAAGAACCTACTTGTTCTAATAAGGTTTCCATCACTCATCCTCCATAAGCATCAAAAAAGCACCAGATTAGCTTCCGAATGCATCTTGCATTATGGAGGCCAACAATGACTATCGAGAAATCTTAGCTTAACAAAAGAAGGTGTACTAAGTCAACAAATTGTACCTTCTATACCCGAGTGGTAGAATCCAAGTCCAAACCAATAAAGATAGTTGTTAGCAGGAGTGAGGTCATATACATTTAGGAACAGCATCGCTTGATTTTTCTCTACATCAGTCTGTTCGGCATGTGATCTATGTAAGCAGGATGAAAATGGAAACAATTGCATTGTTCCTAGCAACCGTGCCTCATCACCGGTCAGTGCACCGAAAAGAATTATATTTTTACATGCATTTCCTAAATCTTCAGCTGATCCAGCACAAAATAACCTGAAAAGCCTCCCAAAAATGAGGAAAAAAGAACAGTATCAATTTTTCCCAGAGTTACTGGAGATTGAGCTGAAAATGGAAAGAGAAAGCCCCATTAGTGTTGTATCCATCCCAGCATGATCTAGCTAGGCACAAGACATGTGGACTGTGTCCACTTGACCTGACCTCAATGTTGAGGAAACAGGTTTTTCAAGTGATAAGACACGGAGATTGCTCAGAAAAGGATAATCAAATAGGATAACACCATTGCGAAAAACATGAACACTGGGTATGAATTCCAAAAAACATCTTTTCAAGATTTCTTTAGAGGAGGAATGAAAATAAGTAGACCTATTATGACAACAGGATGAATGAAGGAACTAAACATGAAGAGAATACATCATTATCTCTATCTCTGCTCGAGAAGCACGTAGCAAACCCCTAATTTTATACTAGTCTTTCTCATAATTGAAGGAGATTTTCAAACTCTCCAAAGGATACAAAAGCAGAGTAATTGGAGATTACATGTACTCCATTAACAATTAGTAGTAGGGCCAAAACAAATAATAAGGTTCATGAAAATAAGAAACAGAGGAAAAGAACATACTTTCAGTTTCAGCCCAGCAGCATTGCAGTGAGGAACTCTCTGAAACCTAGGAAATTCTTTTCGTTGTAATATGTAATCGTCCGAACCTTTGTTAAAGAAATATAAAGCACATTATGGGAAAACAGAGGACGTGACACAGACAATGTGACAAAGAATACTAGGGAATTAAGGGCTACCAATGAATTAAATATTACGACGAGTATGAATTAAACAAATGGAGAAGAAATGAATGATCAATGCAGATTGATGAAACAACCAAACAACGTATTACATTATTTCAAAATAGGATCGTGTCAGAAGCCCTAAAAGATGGAAAATGTTGCTCACCGTCGACAAAATCGTCTCCAAAATGCGGCATTGGACGATGGACGGCGGCAGAGGCTAAGAAGAACTCCGGGGAGAGGAAAACGGCCGCAGCAGCTGTTCTCTGCCGGAAGGCAACGACGGAAATCGGCGAGGTGAGTAGAGAGGGAATTGAAACGCAGAGACGTGTATTGAGAGGTGCATGAAGATAACTTGCGCCTGTAAAATAAACATTCATCACCATTTGTAATGGGAAATTTTATTAGCAACCTACAACTCTACCACACCCAAATCATTTTAACATAATTCTTATATTGCTTTTAGTGGAATAAAATAATTACAAATATAGGTAATTTTTGTTGGATATAATAATTCAACACAAACACGCACGAAACTATAATGAATTTATGCTCGTTTGGTTTTCAGTAAAGGATTATGTAGGATAATTTATAATTAGGATATTTAGCGTGGATAATAACAGATTATTAATACTGAGTTGGTGTTTGCTATCATGGCTAAATACAGAATATCCTGGTTTAAGTTAATCCTACGGGGGAAGTGGTATTATTAATCCTAAGAAATCTGGATTAATAATACTGGGTCGTGGGATTAAACCGGATCATCCCCATTATTATTAAATAATACCAAACACTAGACTGATCTGTACTAAATTAGCTAATACAGTGTATTAGCCAATATCAAATAGAGGTTACATATTAACATAAATAAATACTACTAATATATTGCTATTTTATATTTTTAACTCGTCAAACTAATCTTCATTTGTAAATTAAATTTAAAGTAAATGAAATTAATTTAGTGTATCGTCCCTTCCAAATAATACCAAATCCAACGTCTTATCATTACCAAATAACCCACCCTCGTCTTGGCATGATCATCAGTTTTTTCAAAAAGAACTTCTCATAATACATCACAAACCTCTTTTGGCCATCTAATCCATATTCACCGACCTTGCCAAGTATCGCAAAAAGAACCAAAAAATAAATCCTTTAGTTTTTTCAATCAGATTTTGTATGTCAAGTACGATCAAATACCTACACTTTTAATTGATCGAGATATATAATTAGATATTATATGTTGCTAATATATACTAATTCAAATAACATTTATATGTTCTTTCAGAAAAAAAAAAAACACACATTTATATGAAATGTATTTTCATACATCAGACGGATGCAACTCTGAAATAGTTTTGAACAAAGACTCGTCATCCTTAATTTCATTATCAATGTTGTGTATAAGTGGTGGAGGAATCAATTTCGTAGCGATGAATTTGTCATTTTTAATTTGCACGAACCTGAAAAAAACTCAATATTATTTATTTGTTATAATACTAAACAAATAATACTCTCTCCGTCCATAAAATTTAATCAATTTTTGTCATTTTGGAACGTCCACAAAAATTATTCTTTCTACTTTTGAAACTTTATATCACATGGTGAACCATCTTCTTTACTCACAATACAATAAATTATAATTATTAACACTATCTGTTATGTGAGACCCTTTATCTACACACAAATTCACAATAAACTTAACAATTTTGATTAAAACCGTGTCGTCCCCCTGTAGGACTATTTTTTATGGACGGAGGGAGTATACCCATAAAAAATTAAGCCCGCAGAATAAAAAGCTAAGCCCACACAAATTCGTGATATGAAAAATTAGCCCCAAGTAGCAAGCCATTATTGTTCAAAATATAAAAAGAAAGTGGTAATTAAAATGAAGTATGGTTTGAGGTTTTGGATGCATAGGAGAATTTATATTATATTATATGGTTAATGTTATGTACAAAGATGGATGTGTGTAGTTACATAAGATGGTAGAATTGAGAATTCAGTAATTCAGTCAACTCGACAGTCAGAATGATGATCTTCAATGATGTTGAAGTAGAGTGAGGATAATTTGCCGTCAAACCTAGACACCAGCTGATGCACTGATAATCCACAGTAACGCTTCCCAAGCCGCGCAATGCAGATCTCTATGATTTTCTTGAACATGCTGTCGCTTTCTATCAATGGCTGCTTCACGAACTCCTCCAAACCCATCCACTACAAATACAAAACAATCACACTTTTGTATCAGATTTCAATTCTTCTTATACCTTATCCTCTGCTTAAATGTTGAAATTCAAAATAAAATTATCCACTTCCACTTGTAAAATTTGGGAAGCAAGAAAGAATCACATGCATGCATGCACTATATATGGTGAGCTAAATGGGTATGACATAAATATGTTGCTGTATGTTCAATCAAATCTTACTTACCTTGGCTGCTTGAATTTCAAGATCATCAACCACGATTTCTGCTGACGTCGGTCTTAACATGCACACGAAAAATAGATCTGATTTCTCAAAAGAAACATTCTGCGCATGCCTGGAGTTGGAGATGTATAGTGTTAATTATCAAAACAAGATTCACATAGTTAAAAGAAATAAAAAATTTAGGGGTGTTTACTTTTGAGAATTAACCTACTCAGACAAAATTACATAGATGGATTGAAATTTTGGGATATTCCCAAGACCCTTCATAACTAATAATAAAAATACTCAGTCATCTATTGAAAGAGTGAGATTAAAAAAATCTTAGTAAATAGGATAAAAATACTCGGTCATCTATTTTTGTTGTAAATTGGTGGGCTCCAAGATACTTTTTTAGAACTTAAGACCATCCAAATCAACTTTATAAAGGTCGAGATAGAAATGAAGTCTTATTAATCATATTTGTAAATAGTAAATGATGCCAACATTAAAGATGTCGTTCAAATTCCTTATTCCTTATTTTTAGCAATCTTCTCGTTTTCTCTTTAAACCAAGGAACTCTTGAGGATGTGTTTATGCAGATTACTAATAGTTCTAAAATTATACAGAAAGCTATCTTCTCAGCATGATTAATATTATGCTTCTAAATGAGAGAAGATATCCTGGTACCTGAAAGCTACAACTTCGACAAACTCAGTGTCGATCTGGAAAAGCCAAAGAGCATTTCATCACAAAAAATTCACAAGTCTTGAAATGATAACATTCAAAGCAGAAGTTGATAAGCACTATAATCTTACCCCTGTTTCCTCCTTTACTTCTCTTACAGCTCCTGTGTAGATTTCTTCGGACTGATCAATAGATTAGTACGATATTAGCAGATACATTCAAACAATATATAGGCATGTATAATCAAGATTCTTGGTTGTACCTCAAGAATGAAACCAGTGGGTATTTTCCAAAGATGAAGAAGATCTGGAGCACAATGCTTTTCTTGTACCACTAACACCTGTATAGATTGAGGCGAATTACCGATTGTTGGTAAATTTTGCGTGATGAGGATAGAATGAACACTATGTGAAAATCATAACAAAAAAATAACAAGATGCAGAAAACAGAAGTAAGATTCTGTAATCAGGTTGTCTTTTCTGAATAAATACAGCTTTTAGCCTTTTGAGAATACTAACCTTAACTTGCCTAAAGGCCCTAAATTCATATGAAGAAATAGCTTTAAACAAGTCTCATACTAAATGTCTCCAAAAACAAAAGTTATGATGCAACTTCTGCAGGCAAAAGTTATAAGGTATAGATGATGAAGGTTTCCAAAGGAAAAAAATATGATGCAACTTCTGAAGAAAAATAAGTTATGGAAAATTCTTAGCATGTAAGATGGCTGTCACAAATAATATTCCTAACTACTAAGGTGATGATTTGTGGAAAGCATAAGATTACTGTGGGTTTGACAAAGTAGAAATATATATTTACCTCATCTTTATCATTGATCACAAAGGAACCAACTCCAACATGGTGAGAAGCATTCGAGGGAAGCAGGCTCGGTCCATCAGGAATCCAGTATGTCATCATCACATATGATCTCTCCGCATGATGGTACTCAAATCCTTCCTACATAAACCAAATCCATAACGCTCCTCACCACTCATCTACACACGAGATGCTATGGAAAGAAAACTGGACATGCATTTACAAGTATCCCGAGATTTAGAGGGTGTTTTTGGTTGATCTTATAAGCTCTTAAACAGAGTATGAATTGTTTTAAGTTGCTTATAAGATCTTGAGATGTGTTTGACAATATAAGCTACTAAACGGCTTATAAGCTCTTGAGACATTACATCTTATAAGCTCTGTAAAATAATATGTTGAAAGTCACCTGTATGGCAAGAGGCACGAGTTCAGACCTTTCGACAGGCAGTTTGAGCCAAACTCCCTTCTTCCCCTGAAGTTAATCGACTTAGAAACTATTAAAGAATACCAGAAAATGCGCACAAACTTGATCTAGCTAGCATTATTTTTTTTCATTTATAAACGAAGTCAAGCTGGAATGTACATTATATGTGAGAGGTTGGTTGCAGTGAAAACTACCTTTAGTTTCCAATGGTGTATAGATGAACGAAGTGCAGACGCGAATACATGAGGATTGGATGGGAGTTGCTCGGGATTTACTACAACTCCCTCATACTCATCATCAAATGCATCAAGAACTTTGTCTTTCTTGAGGAATGGGCTACAACTTGAGGCGCTTGCTCCATTGATTCTACGCGAATAAGAGTCTAGATGAAGATGGTTTTTGCTAGCCGAAATGGTGGCTTCATTAGGCGAAGTACTTGAGTATGAACCCTTCGGAGAAAGGCCTAAAAATTAAGGTGAAGGAGGTTCAGGGACGACCAATCTCTTTATGATAAACAAATCCATTTTGCTAGTTAGCACCATATGGTAAGGGATCACAATCAAACACATTCACCTATTGCAGACATCAAACATTTCCTTGTCCAAAATGAAATAGCACATTGCCTCAGATTCATAACTCGCGACTTGACTTTAACGAGTGTTTACTTTTCATGATGATATACAAGATTAAGTATTTTAATCCCTTTTACTGGAATTTCTCCAATCTTACCCCTTCCATTAGGATATGAATGGAGCAAGTTATTTCAAATTGCAAAGGTTATCAATTCATTCTATACTACTTTTTTCTATCTAGATTAATCATCAATAGCAAACTTCTCTAAGTAAAATAACAACACTAAACTAAAGTACTCATATACATTGCCTCACTTGATCCAACAATGGAAAAATTCAACCCCATTTGGAACATAATAAAAGCATTGAGATCAATAGAAAGAAAAATACTAAAAATTAAAAATTAAACAACTAATATCAAAATTGGACCCTTTTGCTCATTGTTTATACTTACTTTAAGTTCAAGCTCACAAATAATCCATATTATCAAATTTCAAGCTCAAAACCTTAAATAATAAGCAATAGTAAAAAGCAATAACTACCACCGACGGAAAAAAACACTACGGTGAGAAATTCCTGAAAGAGAAATTTCATAAAACAGTGAAAAAAAAAAAAAAACATATTTTAGTCAGAAATTTCAACCCTTGTGGTTTTGTTGAGCAGAGAGTGTTTACCTCTGCGAGAATGAAGCTGGGGACTGGATTTGAATAAATGCGTGGGGTTAAGAAAAGGGCGTGAAAGCATCATATCTGAGGTGGAGGACAATGACTTGGAACCCAACAGCGTCAACTCCATCGTTAATTACTACAAATTGCTTTTTATCGCTTCCGCTATAATATAAGTATATGGAGACAGTTGCGCAGATGGATTTATCCTACAGTATAATCTTTGAAAATATTCCGAAAATCCCTCGAAGTTGCTTGAAAACAAGAAATCTTCTTGGGATTCTTCACCTTTCGGGAATAACTAAGGAACACATAATAATGGGGTGTGAAAATATAGAAAATGAAGAGAATGGATGTTTTGCTCTGGTTTTTAAATATGGCAATTGGTATTGGCAAGCACAACGAAAACAGATATCTGCAATCCATGTAGAGAGAGAGAGAGTGATAGTGGGGCCGGGGTCTCTAGTTTGTGGTGTCAGATTGGAGCGCGTTGAGAGTGACAAACAATGCATAAAATCTGCTTCCGGAAAATAGTTATTTTAAAAAATAACCTCAACTTTATCTCCAATCATACTTTTTATTTCAAATTTTAAATGATTATAAATATAATTTGCATTTATCTTCATGGAAATACTCTATGAACTTTGATTTCTATATAGCTTTATCTCCAATAATAACTCTTTTATTTAAATTTGAAAGTATTATAAATATAATTTATATTTATCTTCATTAAAAGTATTAAAAGAATATGAATTTTGACTTCTATATGGCTTTTTTTTTTTATCTCCAATCATGATTTTTTTTGTTCGAATTTAAAACTATTTATATATGGTTGTATGTTTCATTTTTTATTGATTTGTTAACACATTTATGTATCTTGTAGTATAATTTATATTATGTTAAGCTGCATCATTTAAGAAAATTATGTTTAAATCATATAAACAATTTCCATTTTCACCTTAATTAGCATTCATTCGTTGAAAATGTTCATCACATATACAATTAAAAAGAAAAGAAATCGTGTATTTAAAAATAAAATTTCAAATTTATATGTAAAAAATATGAAATGTCGTGTATTTAAACACTATAAGTCAATTAAAAATTTGAGCTAAAAATTTACCATAAATTAAAAAATTGGACTATTGTTTTTAGTAGCAACTGAAAAGAAAAATATCCAAGCCTTCAAAAATAAAAATAAAAATAAAAAGAAAATATCTGAGTTAATAATGTGAGCGACAGCACGCAAAAAACGAGGTGGATATAAAAAATGGAAGTAAAGGTACGGACAAAGAGAGTGAAGTCCACATTGGATGATATTGAAATGTTTCTAAAATTGTGGACATGAGTCAGCAACTTCCTCATCTTCAACAAAAGAAGAGGCGCGTGGCCTCACCACAATTATCATTCCCTTTTTTGTTTTTTTGCTTCTTGTTCGTTTACTTAAATTTCAATTTGATCTCGCTAAGTGGATAATTGCACCCAACCTAATAATTTGGTTTGGTATATTATTATACCCAAAAAAATTCAATTATTTTCGACAAGATTATATGTTTATATTTCTTTAACATTTAGATATATTTTTATTTGTTATCTCATATCTCATATTAGGTTGGATCCTACGTCTTCTATCATTCCTCCTCCTTTCCAGGCCTATTCCAAAGAGATTTAGTACTTTTAATTTGATAGTGAATAGTTGAATTAATTGTTTGTTGTTCAAAAATTCTTATTTGGACATATCATTACTTTTAAGAGTTAATTATGTGTAAATATACAAATTATACTCAAATTCTAACTTTTACCTAAATAAACAAACAAAAAAAGAAAAGGAAAAAATGAAAAGATAAGCAAAAAAGTTGGAAAGGTGAGCCAAAAAAATAAATGTGACTTTAATTTTAATTTGAGTCAAATTTCAAAAAATGACAAGTATATGTATTAATTGACCAATAATTCATATATATAAAAAAGTCACGCAAGAAAATTCTATCAACATTGGGTTAAATGTGGCTGGAATTAATTCAGATCAAATTCCATAAAATTCAAAGTATATGTATTGATTGACCAAAAATATAGTACTCCCTTCCTTCCCAAAGTAGGAGGGGTACGAGTTTTAAGACGAAAAGATGAAAAAATGAAAAGTAATAATACTAAATTAAGTATTGAAAGTGGTAAATATGTGAAAGTAAGATTAAATGAAGAATTAATTGTAGTGAGGTAGTATTCAAAAATAGAAAAAAAAAAAGTTTTTTTCAGAACGGATCGAAAAGAAAAGGTAAAAAGTAATTTGGGGATGAATGAAGTTAGAAAATGAAGTTTATGTATTTACATACAATTAACTTATTTTTAAATTTTTTTTTAGAAAAAACCTCTACTTTTGGTCATGATTTGTTATCATTCGTTGTTTTAATCCATTTTTGATATACCAATTATCGTGGTCACGATATTGGTTAAGTAGCCAAGTGTAGAGCGAACAACTAATGAAAGCAGGTAAGAAGTGGTCATTCACTCATTCCATATTAGTGTTTTCGTATCCCAAAGCTTTCGGTAGCATGGTCGAAATATGTCATTTCTAACAGTAATTCTATTCCAATTATTTGCACCAAATTTTAACTCAAAAAAATATTCTGTAAATATTCTCTATATACTTATTTTTTGTAATTCTCCAATCATGCCTATATATATATTTCTTTCAAATTATACATTCACTCCAAAAAATTTAATTTATAATTTTATATAAAAATAAATACTATATTGAAATTAGTTTATGGAGTATTAAATAAGCAAAAAAAAAAATACAAAACTTTAAAATAAAATTCATTAAAAATTACATAACTTGATAAATAAAATACAACAAACAAACCAACATACACATAAAATTCAAGACTCGATATTAGCATATTCTCCCACAAATGTTCAATTTATATTATTAATATTGTTTCAAATATTCTTTTTATTATACTTTTTTAATATGTCATAAAATTAAAAATTGATCTATTTTTTTTTTCAGATTAAAACTCTAAATAAATAAAATTAAGGGCAAATGGTTTTTAATACCCACTTTTATAATACATCTATCAAATCTACCCACCTCTATAAAACATCTATGAAAAATACCCACTTCATAGTGAAATACCATTCCTACCCTTATACTTAATCTCTCTTAATAATTTTGATTTGGCTTAAATGGTATATCGGCTGGAAACTTTCCTCGTGCCCGATAGGTTACTTCGGTAAACTGGGTCTGGACTGTGAGACAACGCCACGTACTTTTAAGCAAAAAACAGTTTAAAACAGTTTGATCCCGCGCTTCTCAAAATGGTATCAGAGCGGGTTTTTATAGAGGAATTATATTATTTTTAATTTATTTTATAATTAACCTATGTGGGAGGAGACTCCACTGTAAAATTATGGATCTGGACGAGTGTCCGAGATGTGTACCATACAGGAATTCTCTCCAACATCTGGAGAGTGAAACCACCCGTCTACTTGACGGACTCAACTGGAACAATCGAGCCCTCGTTACCAACCTACGACGAGGAGAAGATGTCGAGATTATTCGTGATATTATCACGAGTATCCAATTCTACCATGAAAACCTCATGGGACTCGCCGCAACCAGAACGGCGATTGAACGAACCAGGGACGAGGCCCATCAGTCACACGATTGATGGAACCAAAAGACAAGGCGGGAGTAGCTTTTCCCAGATACCACAAGATCGAGCCAAGCTCTTCCGACAATGTCAACTTGCGGGAGATCCAGAAGACGGTGGAATACTATGGCGTCAAGCTGTACGATCTACCGATGGAGCTAAGCAGAATATCACTCAAACAAGAGGAGATATTAACCCTCTTGAGTGATATCCAGAAAAGAATGGAGGAGATCGAAAGGCGAAAACCATGTTCTGAAAAAATTCGGAATCAATGGTCCAAAGACCCAACGCATCTATCTCTATTTGATGCAACACCTAAGGAGTTGCAGCCGGAGGACATAATCCGAATCATGAAAGACAAATATCATGAATAGCCTTGACAGAATCGGATTAGAAGATCTACAAGAGTTAGCAGAATCTTTTGCTAACCTCAATATGGTGGATCTAAAGATGAACCAAGGAGATGAGGTTCTCAAAACCGAGCCTCAAGAAGGAGAATCGTCAAAAAAGGGGTCAGCCCAAGATGATGCAAGCCAGTTCCAACGAACCAGACGACGGAGGCCTCAGATGACGGATACTCCTGTTGAAAAGGTCACACTAGAACCAGTCCATCCATATGGATTGATTCTCAACCTCGACGAAGCCAGTTTCAAAGAATGGGAGGGTCTCATCGATGAATGGGCTTCATCATTAAAAGTTGTAATTGCCACAATAGATTACGACAAAAAAGAATTTGCCAGAGTCTTCGAAGCCAGTTTGGCAGGCATGGCAAAACAATACTGAGACAAAATTGAGGTTCCAGCAACAGAAGAAATGTTTAGTAGCACCTCAATGTATGATATCATTAAGGAAACTACTAGACAGATAAAAATCCATTTCTTGGGAATGGGTTTTTTCGAAGGATCCGCAGAGGAGAAACGCAAGAAATATCAACATGCACTTTACAATCTAAGATTGATGGTGCTAGAGCCAAAAGCTCTCGATGAATTTCTGCGTCTATACACCCTATATGTCCATATGGGGGAGGTTGAAGATCAGAAGGCCATGGACCTTTTCTTCCCAAAGTTTCCAAGTCCATGGAGGGAGATGCTCATCAATAAGTATGTTTCACCAGGAGGATATCCACTTGATAGCGCTTCAAGGAGGATGTCTTATGTCCACAAGAAGCTGTCCGAATGGTGCCAGAAGGCGGCGGACCAGAGGAATCTCAAGAGATTGAGGAGACTCAACAAGAAATCCCCATTGATGTGCGACCACATTGATCTTCCAACAGAGATTGGTGCTGAGCTGCTGTATCAAAGGAAGAGCAGAAAGAAACATAGGTACCAACCCTATGAAAGAAAGTCCAGAAGAAGTTCTTGGAAGCCAAGAACTATGTGGACCAGACAGAAGGCACGCTCCTACAAGTCAGGCCAACGGAGCGGACCATCAAGAAACCGATTCTCAAATCAAAAGAGAATCCCGGCGAGAAAAACTTTCAGGCGTACTCAGGCCAAAGCAAATGAAAGTTTCAAGGATTGCAACTGCTGGTCGTGCGGTGCAAAGGGGCATATTTCCACCAATTGCCCAGACAACGAGAAAAAGATGATAAGGAGATTCGAATCCACACCGAATATCGAAGACGCCATCTACCACCAGGAATTGATACCCGTGTATCAGTTCGAAGATATATCCTCTGATGAGAGTATATACGAGCAGGAAGAAGTCTTTAGTTCTGAAGATTCGGAGATGACCGATGGATCAACCGGAGACGAGTCAGACTAAAGAAGAACACGAGGTCCACCACATCCAGAAGGAGGATCATAATGGATTTACTAGCCAATTTCTGATTCCACAGGAAGAAGTGGTGAAGAAGCTCGTGAAGAAACTCAATAGGGAAACCGGAGAGGTACAGACATACCAAGGATTTTCCAATGGGAGATTGAATCGAGTTTTAAATAGCTTGATTCCATCCAAGAGGAAGCATCATGTCTATTTTGGTGTTACAAACCGAGAAATGACGCTTCCAATTGAGATTACAAGTAATCAGGTGGAGATCCAGCTGGTTCCTGCCGAAGATATTATGCAGGATCTTAAGAAAATGAAGCCAGAAGTCGCAAGCACGATGAAATGGATTCATATTGGAGCAATTCAGTTGGTGATCAAATCGTCCCTCTCCCCAAGGACAGACAACCAATTGATGTCGCACTTTGCGACAAAAGGATCAGAGATACAAGAGCATCAGTTCTTGGAGCCTTTTCGGGTAATCTCTATGCCAAGAGGATTATAACCGAGTTCTACCCACAAATCGCTTATAATCTGCAGGACTCATCCTTCAGCCGAGCCCTGACCCTCTATCAGGACTACAAAAAGAAGGAGCTTATGACGGGAGGAAATAGGCCATACTCACTGACTTATCAAGTCTCGTATGCCTTATCAAATTCCCATCACACGGAGTTATTTCTGGGAAAGGAATTTATTGAAATTCCAGAAATATTCAAGGAGGTAGCCAAGGCAGTCAATCCAAACCGAGTGGAGATTCCTCAGATCGGAGAAATCGACATCGACATTGGAGACAAGCAGGTGCTCAACCATACCCAGAGTCTCAGACTAGGAGCACCAAGGCTATCATTCCAAGGAAATAGGCTAACTTCAGGGCCTATAACAAGAAGCTTTTCTCATTCGTATGAGAGAAGGGCGATCCAGGAAACACCAGTTCCGGACATGAGAGTCAAGCTCAAATGTCCCGAAGGATGGAGACAAGTTTGCACAAGATTTGATACAACAGAAAGGGAAAACAAGTTTCCTTATAGTTCGTTGTATTATCTGGCAAATCCAGGAGACAACCGATATATCGGAACTCTGGAGGTTGGAGGTTTTGAAATCCAGACCGAAGGCCAAGCCGGACAAGAAGCGGATGTCCTGATCTTAGGACGAGATTTCCTTGACAAATATAAACCATGGTCATGGAAATCAGGAAGAATGGAGATCACAATCGGACGTCAAAGATTGATGATCCAATGACAAGTCCATTCTCGATATACATCTCTGTAGGGATGTTATACGAGAAATACAAAGCAGAATATTTTGCTGCTTATGTGGATTCAGGAGCAGGAATCTGTACAGCAAAACGAGGAGTCTTTCCAGCAGAAGTGGAATAAGATCTACCTCGAATTGCAGGAAGGGATTTCTCCAAAAAGATTTTGCTTCTATCAAAAGGAGTAAAACAAATGGAAATATTGATCGGCGGAGCAGGTCAAACACCTTGGTACAAGGTCAAGACTCCACCAATTTATTTCCATGATACCGGAGCAGATATATTATTTGGAAATAATTTTCTGCAAAGCTTCAAGCGGTACATACAAGACAATGAAGCCAGGAGGCTAGTGTTCACAACCAATTGTGACCACAAGATCATTGTGCAAAGGCTCAATGGAGCTTTTCATCGCTCGATGCCAATCAAATTTCGCAGCAAGCGTGGTGATGATGGCAGACTCCGGAGACCCCAAATGAAGGATCAAAGGAGATTCGGTGAGGTTTTGCTCAAATGCAGAACTGAGGGATTCCCAGATCTCTCCGAGGAAGAAACTCAAATCCTCAAAGTATCCCTGATATCACACAAAGATATCAAGGAAGAAGAACAGGTGTCCATTGCCGACGTCAAAAGGAGAATCCAGAAGTGTTACCACGAGGATCCCTTGGCATGGTGGGACAAGAACCAGCTCAGAGCAACCTTGAAAGTTAAAACTGGAAAGGAGCATGAGTTCGTAAGGTTCAGACCTATCCTGATGAACCCTAGAGATCAACAGGATATGATGAGTATAATCAAGGAACACCTTGATTTAAAGCTGATCGAAGAAGGAAGATCACCCTACAGCAGTCCTGGATTTCTGGTGAGAAATCATGGGGAGATCAAGCGAGGAAAACCAAGATTAGTCATTAATTATAAAGGGATTAATGACATTCTTGAGTTTGATGGATACTTCATCCCAAGCAGAGAACACCACATCAACTGCATCAAAAGTGCAAAGGTATTCTCAAAGTTCGATTGCAAATCAGGTTTCTACCAGATTCGCATGGAGGAAAGGAGTAAGAAGTTCACAGCCTTCTCAACTCCACAAGGACATTACGTCTGGAATGTCATGCCAATGGGGTTAGCCAACGCGCCTCAGATATTCCAAAGGAAGATGGATAATCTCTTCAAAGATTATTCTTCGTTTATGTTTGTTTATATTGATGACATCCTTATTGCATCAAAAAACATTCATGAACATATCAGACATCTGGAAATCTTTGCGGATGTTTGTCAACAAGAAGGATTAGTACTGTCTGAAAAGAAGGCAGTCATTGCTACCCAGAAGATGGAGTTTCTGGGGATCGAGATCGATGAATCTGGGATAATTCTACAAGATCATATTGTGGAAAAAGTCCAGGGATTTCCGGAGGATCTCAAGGAGAAAAAACAGCTCCAAAGCTTTCTCGGAGTTGTCAATTTTGCAGGGATGTTTATCAAAAACCTTGCAGAATACAGAAAGGTCTTCAGTCCACTACTGAAGAAAGATGTTCCATTCATTTGGAAGGAAGAGCATCAGGAGGGTATGAAGAAGTTGAAAGAGATTTGCAAAAATCTCCCGAAGCTTTCAATACCACAAGACGAGGATGACTTGGTCCTCTACACCGACGCGAGTGATTTCTGGTGGGCAGCTGTGCTCACAAAGATCACCCCTTATGGAGAAGAACCTTGCAGATATTGTAGCGGTCTTTTCTCCGACAACGAGGCTGTGCGATGGCACATCAACGAGAAAGAATTCTTTGCAGTGCGAAAGGCGTTTAAAAAATGGCCGTTTTTCCTACTTGCTAAAAAATTCGTTTTGAAAGTTGATAACACTAACGTTAAAGCTTTCTTAACAAAAAAGATTGAATCTAAACCTGAAAAGGCTAGATTGCTTAGATGGCAAGCAGAATGCCAATATTATGATTATGATATTGTCATTTTGAAATCTGACCAGAATGTTCTTGCAGATTTCCTTACAAGGGATGGAGCTCCCTGAGGTGGAGGCCATCGAGGCAAAACAAGCGCAGCTCTTTGAAAGTTTAGAGTTGCTACAACAAGAGTGGCACAAGTGTGTGCTACATACCAAACAAGCAGGGAAGATACAAGCGGCTGATGAAGCTCAAGTATCTAACCAAATCGATGCATGCTTCATGAAGATGTTCAATCTTCAGGAAGTAATCAACAAGCCGCTCTTGCGCGTTATCCGAGATAATCGGATTAAAGTAATGCTTTCCGTACAGGGCGGATTACCTGTAGCAGGGGATTCAAGTACCCCTAGCACAAGTCCTGAGGCGACGGTTTCACAGCTAGACCCTCGAGGAAAAGATGTTGTTAAGGGATCACACCCTGACTCAACATGTCAACCCTCCACCTCTGGGGTAAAAGAGGGAGAGATCAATCTTAGGCCTATGACAGGTCAAGTTAAGGTTGATACTGATTTTATTGATATTTCTCCTTCTTGGCAGATGTATCAGGACAGGTGGGAGAAACTTCTCACAAGAAAGGGCATTAATCCTGGAAATTGCCGGGTTGATGTTGCGGGGAAATATCCTCGTGTTTGGACAACTCCAGGAGCCAATCCAAATGATGTCAAGGAATGGTATGAGTTTGGGGCTTTGGCCTCAGTTTATACCACTGCTCCAGCCTTCACCGAGATCAAGGGTCTACCCAAATGGATCCAGAAAACGGTGTTTGACACATGGGAGAACAACGAGTCCCTCAAAAGGGGAGATGTTCTGGAATTGTACTGTTTCAGTGCAGCGCCAGAGCCAGTTGGAAAAGGAATCCGTGAAGCTTTCCACTTCATCAAGCTTCGGAGACCTGATACGGGAGCCCTTAACCGGATCAAAGTTCCCGACTTCCAGGCCGCAATCGTCTCAACATTCACGGATGATCAAATCTCCACTAGACGAGCATGGGGTCTATGGGTCTGTCTCACAGAGATGGACAAAATGAAGTCCAGATTCAAGTTCTACCAAAGCTCGGATCTGGGAACGTTCCTAGTTAATACTATGACAGGAACAACGACTCCTTTTGCCGAACAATCCTTCGAGAATAAACGGCAAATGTTGTGGGAAAACAAGATAGCGGGGAGCAAGGAGACTCGTCGCAAGTTTTGCAATATGGCTCATCTGGGCCATTGGATTGAGAAAGTCTGCGATCAATGCTCATCGCAGAAGGAGCCGGAATTCGGCAAAGGATTCTTTCCAAAGCCGGACAAAAGGAGGTTCCGGTCTGATGAACATGATAAGCATCAGACTCCAAAGGGAAGAACACCGAGGGCACCAAAAAAGTAAGGTGGCCGACAAAGCAAAGTGAATCATGTGATTCACAGCAAGGATCGCACCCACAAAAGAAACGACAAAAGTGGGTGGAATGACAGGAGGACCACTCACCAAAACGCTCCAGGACAAACGTGAGTGGAAAGAAAAGCAGCAGGCCCTACCAGCATTATCACAAAGCGATAAAGCAAGGGGTCCAGCACCATGTGATGACACTAACCAGTGTCGGCAATTATGGCCTACAAAAGAAGGTGGAAGTCACAATCAAAAGAGCTGGCCACGAAGAGAGAATCCGAGGCCAACAACCAAGCAATAATAGAGGGGATCAAACCTCTATATAAACTCAAGCTCTGGAGAGGAGAAGGCATCAAAAAATCAGAACACATTTTCACACACCACTTCCTCTCTCTAGAAAAATTATCTTTGCAATTTTTTAAATTTTGTTTTCAAAGTTTTTTCGTTTTAGTTTTAGTTCCTTTTTATTTTATGTACACAAGTATTGGCTACTATGAGTAGCTAAAACAAGTTAGTCTCCTCCCTTGGGGAGTTTTTATGAAATAAAATTAATTATTATATAATTCCTCTATAAACGCTTTGTTTTTGTCCAACTATTCCGATTGAGTAAAAATATTCTCTTTATTTTTTCCAACAAAGTATTTAGTCGGCACTTAGTGAAGGAGAAGGGTTGCAACCATCTCTTGCGAGTGTGTGGTTGGTGCGTGCCGGGTGGGCAGACGAGCCGTAAAACGCAACAAAACTGACTCCTGAAGAAGATCAGTCGACAAAGGTATAATGTTGGTTTAAATTAAAGATTTATTTCGAAGTATTACGGAAGCATGTTGGGCCTGATTATTAAATTTGAAACTGTTTTATAATGAATGTTTAGAGGATTTGTTAAGGGGTAGTTTTGGCATTAATTATGAGTTGGAGATGGTTTATATGTGTTTTGTGAAAGTGGGTATTTTTGATAGATAAGTTATGAAGGTGGGTATTTTAAATTTTGACCCTAAAATTAAATACCTGAATCAACAAAACAAAAACAAAAAAAAATTGTTTTGAAAACCATGATCAGCATATACAAATAGAAAATGAGATACTTCATCTGTCCCGATTCAATAGGCCACAAGCCTTAGACACATATGTTAAGAAATGAATAACTTATAATAAAATAGGAGAGAGGAAGTAACTTTTGTTGAGGATATATGTGTCCATAAAGTAGGAGAGAGAAAAAAAAAAAAAGATAAGTATGTGTGTGGTACAATGACATTTGGTGTAAATAATGAATTATATGAGAATATTTATTATGTATTAACTTTCCATTTTAATTAGTGGCCTATTGAATTGGGATGTCCGAATAAGGAAACATGGCCTATTGAATTGGACGGAAGGAGTATAATTTTTTTAAAAAAAACTAAACTATGAGATATAATATGATATATATGGTTCATTGATACAATATACTACATGGTATTTTCTACCCCCTACCTCCATTCTCCCACCCACACCCCCCTCCCCCGGTCATTTTTTTTTTTTTTGCATAACTTTGCACACAACAGAACGTTGCATATTGCACAACAGAACAATGCATATTATAAAATTGAATCATGCATCTTGTGTCAATAAATCCTGTAACATGCATGGTTCATTAACACAATATGAAGAGTTTATTAACACAATATGCATGGTTCAGTTTTATAATATTCATTGTTCTATTGAAAAAAAATGAATTTTCGATAAAAAAAATTAAAAAAAAAAAAAAAACTTGACGGGGGATGGGATGAGTCAGCAGGAAAAAGTCAGATTTGTCGAAAAATGCAATTTTTTTTTGTACAATTTAATACATTTTTGTGTGTAGTTATGTATGTTTATGTGAAATATTATGTATGAAAAATATGCTAGTTTCAGAAAATCTTAAATATATATATATTAAAAAATTAATTTTTTTTAATATCCAATTTTTGTTTTCGATTTTACCCCTGCGCGGATTTTGATTGGAAAGGCCTCTACCACGTGTCACAATCTTGATGCGCCACATGGAAAAAATGTGTGGTCTAGATTTGGATCTATATACTACCTAAGAGAACGAGATCTATAATATGATCCCTTCCAAATATATATATATATAGGGGAATGAGATTTGTAAGTGTTGATTTAATTTATCCTATGGCTGATATTTATTTGGAAGGGAATTTTTTTTTACCTAGATTCAAATCCTACAGGGAGCAAAAATTTTATTAATTTTTTTAATATCGTTATTCAACAATATATACTACCTTATTCAATAGTACTATATATTACCTTATTCATTAGTCTCACAGTCTCAGGAAAAAAAAAAATCTCACTAATTAAAACCTATCCCTATATATATATACATAAAAATATAAGAGCATCTGGATTGGTAATTTTATGGGAATCAAATTATTAAGGTGCAAAACTGCATAATTTATATATGTTTCCGCAGATTTGCACAAACAATGAAAAGCAAATATTGCAACAACGTGGTAACCAAAGTAGCTAACGCATCTTCCTAGTGTTACAACTATTAATCCATCAACTTTCGGTCCATCTCTTGCTCCAATATTACTTGACTTCACGTCTCATAAACGAACCATGAAAACGAAAACATAGCGGTCTATAATTGGATAGAAATACATATATATATGCAAGTGGAGTTGCATATGGTGTTATTGAGTGTATCTTGAATAGCATGAATGAGCAAGTAACATAAATGAAGTTGGATCAGACAGTGTAGTGTGGGTTGACATCAATGTCTAACCCCCTTAACTTTGCAAACGACTCCACCTTCCCTTTGAGTGTGTGCAGCTCCCTCAACCTCGCAACTTCTGCGCGTCTCTTGGCTTCCTCCGCCATGATGCTCATCTCCCTCGACGCGTTCTTCTCGCTGAACATTTTCGTCTCCGCCGATTGCAGCCCGTGGATGGTTCTCTGCTCCGCCGCCCATGCTGCTTCTCGAGCTTCCTTTCCGAAATCCTTTTGGGAGTTGAACGCAGTCTGATAATTCAAACCACATTAATTAGGGTTAATTATGTATAGTATTATATTATATATTGACAAACCCCACCCTTTGGTTAAGCAGGAGATTCCAAGCTCTGCCAGAGAGAGCATATCGGACTCCAAATTTGATAGGATCAAGCAGCATGTACGACAGAATATTATACAACCAGATCACACCAGTCCATCCCCACCCGATTTTCTTCACCCCAAACATGTCAGATGTCACCTCCGCAGATAACAAGGTTGCAACCTGTAATTTACCGCATCATAACTTATGTAAAATTAATTATGTTCAAGTTGGGGACATAAATGAAGAAAAATGTGCTGACCAGTTGTGCAACGATGAAGGCGGCGACGAGGAGCAGACCGGGTCGCTCGGTGTAGGACCATCCTCTGGAGCGAGTGACGAAAATCAAGGCTTGGCTGATGGTGCTCACTTGAAGGTACACAGCAGATGATAACTTGCCTTTCAATGCTTTGGAGCTCTCATCTATTAGCTCGCCAACGTGCTGGCTGAAGTCTTCTACATGGAAATGTTTCTGATCAAGAATATATAGCACACAGTTAGATCAATCATGCATGTCTGGATTAGTGCTGATCTTTTTTATTAAAGTTGCATTCTCTTTAATTGTAAATTTATCTATACCAATAGAAAAAGAGCCTTAAGCACAACTTGTGGATTGCCTATTTTACCCCTATTATAGTATTTTATTTTAAAATTATTTTACATATTACATATTTATAAGAATATATTAATTCAAGATATTACACTAAATCTATGTAATATATTTCTATAGCTATTGATAAGGCTTACAAATAAATGTATCCATTCAATAAATTATCTAATAAAAGTAATGAATTAATAATTTTTTTAAAACAATAAATTATCAAATAAAATAACATTAATTACACGTACAACGTATGTTCTTTCTGCTAGTCATAAAAAAAGAAGGAAAAGAAAGTATCTATTTTTTTTTTTATCTCATATTCTCTAGATTCGTAGAAAAGTTTATTTCATATTTTATACTTATGATAATATTATCATAAATTGAAGTAAAAAGAAGAGAAGAGTGATTGCAACGGAAAAAAATTTCTATCATATTTGAGGAAAATTATCACCTACGAAATATGTGAAAAGAGTGGAAAAAGAGTGAACATATATTTTCTATATTTTTCAATCAAAAAGAACGCACCCTGAAAAAACAATGCAAGTGGCGTATTTACCGCGAAAAAGGTTGTTTCATAGGCTAAATAGAAGAATATAACGGTCATTAGAGCAAGGTAAGCTCCTAGAACGATCCCAGTCGCGAAAATTTCACTCAGCTTCCAACAATCCGGCAATGGAGACGGCCTCACTCTGTCTTTTGATATTGTCATAATAGTACCTACAAGTAATCAAAAGTGACAGTTTTTGTAAATAAAAGTCATAATTGTTCTAAATAAAATTCATAGTTATGAATAAAAGTGACAATTTTTATGAATACACCCGCACGTGAATGTGCCTCAAAAAGAAAAAAATTAGTATTAGAGATGTGCAGAGCATATGTTGCAATATGGATACATTCTTACCATCATTAAGAATTGCAATGACAAGAACCATAAACGGAGGGAAATCGAACTTCCAAAATGCTGTGAGCAACATGAATCCCATCTGTGTGACAAATTAAAGGACACCATTACTAATATTTATAATATACATTCACATTGTTGAAGAGGAGCGTTTGTAAGCTTACCACTATGCGTATAGTAATGGACACAGCATATATCTGCAAAAATAAAAAATAAAAATAGAAATCACAAACTCATGATATGCTTGCAACTATTGAGTATTAAATTAAGTTTGATGTTAACTGTGTAGTTCTTCATCCTCTGGAAGATGGCGCGGCTCGTTAAGACGGCGCTGATGATGACACTCAGCCCCGGCTCAGTGAGTACTATGTCGGATGCACTGCGAGCAGCATCCGTCGAATCCGCAACTGCGATGCCTATGTCTGCGATCTTCAGCGCCGGCGCGTCGTTCACTCCGTCCCCTGTCATCCCGCAGATGTGCTTCCTCGTCTGCAAGATCTTTACAATCTCGTACTTGTGCTCTGCAACCACGAACGGATCATTTAAAATGATTTGTTGAATAAGCAAAAAAGAAAAAGAAAAATGATGATGATGATACCTGGGAAGACGCCGGCGAATCCATCGGCTTTCTCGATGAGTTCCTCCACCGGCAGAGCCGCAGCCGAGGAGTCTTTGTGGTCACCGAGTAATGATGATGAAGGATACATGTTGGTGCCCATTCCAAGTCGCCGTCCAGTCTCCTTAGCAATTGCTAGTTGATCACCTGAACCATTTTCCCCATCAACATTTGTAATAATTCATAATCACAATTAATTCACAATCACGATAGTAACAAAATAGATATTTGAATGTATGAAGGTGGAGATGAAAATGTGGAGTTGATGAGTAATGAAGAAACCTGTAATCATTTTAACACTAACTCCAAGATCAAGAGCTTTCCTGATAGTCTCTGCGCTGTCATGACGGGGCGGATCAAAGAGAGGGAGAAGGCCAAGAAATTCCCAGGGCCCACCGGGGCTTTCTTTGCTTCCTTCCGGGACTTCCTGAAACCAGTATAAACTTGTTATTTCAAGGATAAGATGCTCAAAATTAATCAACCAATCATAGTAAATGTGATGAATCATTAAAAGCAAACAAGCTCAACTCGTTGGGAATGAATCAATATCACAATTGCAATTCAGGTTACCTGACGAGCAACAGCAAGTGATCTGAGGCCTCTCTCAGCAAACTTATCAATGATAGAATGCACTCTCTTTGCAATGTCTGATTTGTTATATGCCAGGTTAAGAATCTTCAACAAAATTTGGAAATCATGAGTCTTCTTTTAGCTTAGTAATGTAAATTAAATGTTGGGATTAGGCAGTTGGGAGGTACCTGCTCTGGAGCACCTTTGCTGACTCTATGCATTTTTCCATGAGTGTCTAAGTAGGTGAGTGCAGTCCTCTTGTCAGTCGGGTTGAAAGGGAGGAAGTGAACTTCTGTTATCCCGGCACGTGCCTTCCCACCAACATACATCAAGTAAAGCCTAATTACTTCATTCCTTATTTAATTTCTCACCATAGATAAATTTGCAACTAATAATAGTATACATATGAAGTAGTTACCTCTTTAGGATCATCTAACATGGAAACAATGGCGCAGTCAATAGCGTCTTGATTCTCCAACCTTGAAGCTCTTGCAGCCATTAACACAACCATATCCTTGTCAACATCTTTTGCGAAGACCTCAACGATGTTCTTGTCGACCGTAAGCTTGTTGAGAGTTAGAGTGCCGGTTTTATCACTGCACAGAACATCCATCCCGGCCATTTCCTCGATGGCGGTCATCCTCTTCGTGATGGCGCCCTGTTGGGAGAGGCGGTGGGACCCGATCGCCATGGTCACCGACAGCACCGTGGGCATGGCGATGGGGATCCCACCGATCAACAGCACGAGAAGGTTCTCTATGGCGTCGCGGAATTTCCTTTTCTGGCATGCGAGCACGATGACCTCGATCACCATGCCGGTGGCGATGGAGCAGATGCAGAAGTTTCCGATGGATGTCAGGACCTGCTGAAAATGGCCAACATGTGTGGTGTTTTCAACGAGATGAGCTGCCTTTCCGAAGAAAGTATGAACTCCGGTGGCGATCACGACTGCTTCGATCTCGCCTTGCTTGCACGTGGACCCGGAGTAGACGCCGTCTCCGGGATGCTTGGTCACCGGAAGCGACTCGCCGGTTAAAGCCGACTGGTCAATCTTCAAGGGATCTCCTTGCAGTAATCTGGCGTCGGCGGGAATTATATCTCCAAGTTTGATGCTAATAATATCTCCCGGAACTAAAACTGCTGCATCTTCCTCCTTCCATTTCGAGTCGCGTAAAACCTGATCATATCGTAAATTAATTCACCTTATTTTGTCTATAATTCACAACTATGAAACTTGTTAGTTGAATTCATGACTATAAGAAGAAGTAACTAAACCTTGGCTTTGGGGGCGAGGCGAGCCATGAGAGCTGCAGCTGCATTCCCAGCATTGTTCTCCTCTATAAAACTTATAGTTGAATTGACTATAAGAAGAGCCATAATGCCAATGAAATCGCTATAATCAACACTGTTTTTCTGCAATCCAAACAATTTCCATTAGGCATACACATTTCATTTAATTTACATATAACTATATATATGCTACTGCAAAATACTTAATTACCTTTCCATGAGGAATAGCAATGGCCATAATAGCTGCTGCCTCCATAACCCACGAAAGAGGATTCCACATGAATCCTAAAAACTTGAGTATTTTACTCTCCTTCATAACATTAATTCCAAAAAAAATTAAAATTAGTTGAGGAAAAATATTGAATAATATACAACATCAAATAACATGGCGCAACACCTTTTTCTCTTCAAGTTTATTGTGACCGAACACTTCCAGCCGTCTATCCACCTCATCGGAGCTCAGACCGGCTTCTGTGCATTTCAGGTTATCAAGAACTTCTTCGATAGGGATATTCTCCTATAATATAAGACATCACACACAACTTTTAATAATAATATCATTCTTACAGATTACACTCTTCCACAAAATTAAAATTACTCTATTTTTTTGGGAATGTCATGACAAAATATAATCCGTTTTCTTAATTTGAATTGTATTAAATTTTATTTTATTAAAATAACCCTATTTAATGTTTGTGAAAAAAATAATATGTGAAGCAATAAATAAAGACAAAGTAGAACAGTTGCATATAAATTATAATTGTATTTTCTTAATTCATGTGAAAGATGAAAGGATACTACTTTGATGGGGATGGAGGGAGTATTAATTACCAGATCAATAGTTTCATTGTTAATGGCCTCTAGAGCTGCAGTGGTTTTGTCCATCTCCATTGCAGCAAGCTGGAGAAGGTGGTTGTCTTCTGCAATACCCCAAAATATACGATATTTTTACATAATCAATAAGAAGAAACATCAATCCATTCTTATGTTTGCCCACAACTTTGATCAGGTAACTAAACAAAGTTCAAATTCGAGCCCAAAATCTATATATCTGCTGCACCAAAACTTCAAATATATATTTCTCACCCTTAATTTCTTTTATCTCCATATATACAACTACAATAACCTTTAAGAGTGCGTTCTCTTTAATTAGTTCAAAATTTATTATATGAAAAGTTCGGAAAACTTGATAACATTTTCGTGGTCGTCACATTTTTATCTCATGTTCTCTAAGATGGAAAAATATGGAAACTATTATCACATCAATATCATATGGAAAAAAATTCATGTTGCCCGCAAAAACTAATCTGCCCTTCAAAATATATGAAAAAAGTGGGAAAATTGTGAAAATATATGCGTTCCTCCATTTTCCATCAAAGATAAAGCACCCTAAAATTCTTGACAATAAAATGTGCATACCTATAAACTCAAGAGAGAAATCTTCTTCTTGAAGAAGAGAAGGTGCAGCACAAGTAATTGTAGAGAAACGAGAGAATATATATATATATGTAGAAGGGGATATGGTGTTGGTTGGAAAAGATTTTGTGCATGCAAAGACAGAAGAGTGCGGTTGGCAGCAAACAGTAAGAGCCAAAGGAGGAGTGGACGAGGAGAGGGAGCGGCGCTGCCCTCTGTAACCTCCGCCAACAAAGTTAGCATGCATCCATCTTTCTTGATAATATATACATATATCTATCTGTAAATTTCTATTTTCATTTTTTCTAGGTTAATTAATTTGAGTCCTCAATTTTCAGCGTTATTTAAAAAATGTCTCAAACTCACCTTTTCACTTCAAAAATCCTCAATTTTATAAAAAATTTGGTTTATCTCCGGTCTTATAGAATTTGGAAATGGAATAATAAATTGCCTAACCATAATCTGCATTATTATTCAATTGCATAAAAATCCTTAAATTTACTTAAGAATCTGATGGGGTGACTCATCTTTCTATCGTCAAATTCTAAAAGGCAGCGAATAGATCAAAATTTTACAAGGTTGGAGATTTTTAAAATGACAATGTAAGAGTTGGGGACACTTTCTAGAAAGGATGATGTTAAACAGCCACATTATGGCCACCCATAAATTATTTAAATTGAAAAAATATTAATTTTTGTAACTTATTCTATACATTGTAACTTTTTTATTTTTATTAAAAAGATATATATAAATAAAAATGAGTTTGAGACATTTTTTATTTTAAAAAAATCCTCAATTAAATAAATCAAAAAATTCGGAATACAATGTGACTGCATAGATTTTATTGTTCAAGTACATAAAGTTCGGAATACAAATTAATTACTAGTATTAACTTTTTATAAAATTATTTAATCGAGAAAGCAAATTAAAAGGCTGTGGTGAGTGGAAGTAAAACAAATGAAGAAGAATCGTACGAAGTAGTGATATTGTCATGCATTTTATGTATACAATGTTGCAGTTTTGATATTTCAGCTCAAATATTCTTTTATTTTATTTTCTAGAAAATACGACAACAACTACCGGCTCGTGTGGAATATACTCATCCGTACGACGACACTCAAGATTGAAAGTTCTCATCTAACTTAGTACTTGAAATTTCATCAAAATTCTCATCTATCCAAGCTATGCATCGTTACATATTTTACAAATTTTGAAAGATACTATAAATTGCCAGTTATTCTTATGAAGGATGTGCGTAAAACATGATCCATATATATTTATAGTTCCAAGGTTTTGAGGACAATAATTTATAGTACTACTATTCTGGAAATTCGGATAAAAAAAATAGGACACTAAGGAGGTGATTGGTATGATGGAATGGAATGAGGGTGGAATGGAATGGAGGTAGGAATGGAATGAAGGGAGGAAAGGAATGACAAACCTTGGTGATTCCTTTGCTTGGTATGCACAAGGAATACAAAAGGAATGGAATTGTAATTCCTTGTTTGATTCCATTCCTATGATTGGTATCTAAAAATAAATTTTAGGAATGGAATGGAATTATTTTGTTTTGCTAAATTAGCATTTACATCATAATTTATCAAATTGGCATTATTTTGCATCTCTCTTCCACCTCTATTTTGTGTTATATTTGTAGGGACAATCCAAAATATGCACTGGGGTAAAATCGAAAAGAAAAAAAAAAAAGAATATTAATCAATTTTTTTTAAAAAAACTGACTTATTTTCCATGCATATTACTACTACACAGAAACATGCACCCGAAAAAAAAAAAAAAATTTCTTGCCCCCCACAACCCCACCCCCCACCCTACCCCCTATCTTTTTTTTTTTTTTCTCGTCACCCCCACCCACCCCCAACCCCCAAATTTTTGTTTATTTTACTCACCACCCCCACACCTCCCCTCCCCTCCCCTCCCCCCCCCTCAATTTATTTTTTTATTTTCTAAAAAAAATCTCGCCACCCCCACCCACCTCCCACTAACCCCCCTCCCCCACCCCCCCCCCCCCCCGTACCTCCAAATTTTTTTAGGGTAAATTTGGTTTAGAACATTAATAAATTTTCAAATTTTGGTTTTTCCCACAAACTTTCATTCTTGTTTCAAAATACATAATAAATCACTTTTTTTGAAATTTTCCATAGTGTGATTTTTCGGCGAATTTTTTAAATGACGTGGCGTCGAACTTGAATGATGTGGCATATTTAAGGGTTAAGTACCACTTTTCCCCTCAACGTTGACACCCCTGTCACCTTTAACACCCTAACGTCAGGGTTGACGTTGTTTACCTACCTCAACGTTTCAAAACTAAAGCAAAATGCCTCCACGTTTTAAAGGCCGCCCCAAGCGCTGCTCTAATGGGATCAATCACCGTTAAAACGCATGGGGCAATTCGATTGTCATGTCACATAATTTTCATGTAATTACATTGTATTGCCACGTTATTTAAATTTTTTATCGAAATATGTCATCGTGGGAAATTCCAAAAAAAATGATTTATCATGAATTTTGAAACAAGAATGAAAGATTGTGGGAAAAACTAAAATTTAGAAATTTATTATGATTTTATACCAAATTTCCTAAGAATTTGATCTTCTTGAGTTGCAATACCAATGGGGCATGTATCTTTGTCGCATTTCTGCATCATGAAGGATGGGTGGGGTAGGGTGGGGTGGGGGTGGCGAGTAAAATAAATAAATAAAAAATTGGGGGGGGGGGGGGGGGGAGAAAAATTTAAAAAAAAAAAAATAAAATTTTTGGGGGTGGGGTGTGGCGAGAAAAACTAAAAAAAGGTTAAATATTTTTTTGGGTGGGTTGGGAGGGGTGGCGAGAAAAAAAAAATGAAATGTTGGGGGTGGGGGGGGGGTGGCAGGTGGGGTGGGGAGAAAAAAAAATTGGAGGGGAGGGAGGGGTGGGTGGGGTGTGGTGGTGGCGAGAAAAATAAAAAAATAAAAAAAAAATTGAGGGTGGGGGGGTGGGGGGGTGGGGTGGCGAGAAAAATAAAAAATAAATAAAAAAAATATTTTTTTTGGGGGGGGGGGGGGGGGGGGGGCGAGAGGGGGGGGGGGGGGGGTTGGGGATGAGGGTGCAAAATATATAAGAGTAATTTTGTCAAAATCTAAATTTAGGTGGAATTAGAAATGGAATGGAATGGGTAATACCATGTTGGAGGGAAGGAATGATGATTCCTATATGTAAAGGAATGGTGATTCCCTTAAGAATGGTGATTCCTAAAATAAAACCATACCAAGCATAGGAATGGAATGGAGGTAGGAATCACCATTCCATTCCCACCTCCATTCCACCATACCAATCACCTCCTAAGTGATGTATACGTAAGACAATTTTCGACACATTTTAAGAATTTCGGGCTTACTTGAATTTAAAATAAGCAGAAAATTAAATTTTCGGGCTTGCAAATTAAAGTAGGACATTAATTAAAATGGTTGAGAATTGTCATACGGATGCATTACTTATTAATTAGTAGTGTCCTACTTTTGCAAGCTCAAAAATTCTTGTCCTAATTATAAATTATTGTCGTAAAAAATCCTCCAACTCCAATTTATGTGTATTAGATTATTCGAACCTTTGACCTATTAATTGAAAGGAAATTATCTTATCACTAATTGAGTTGTGTTTCTTCATCACGTAGCAATCAAAGAAATAGATAATATCTTATTGTGATTTTCTTTTAAATTAGAAACAATATGATTCCTATAAATTTATTATATCAAAATTTGTAAAAATATATACTTTTTTTTATAATGATAAATAGACAATTAGTAAATATATTGTACACTATTGTCCTTAAGCTATATATACTCTCTTCCATTCATTTTATTTGCATTCTTTGATTGTGCACATCTATTAATAAAAAAAAATTATATTCAACCTCATTTTATTTATATAATGATAATTTATTGTTAATGACATTCGTTATTTTGGCGTAAAAAATAAAAAGTACAAGTGCTGAATAGACTTAGCCAAAACACGTTCACTACAAAAAAACCTTATTTTTGTGACGGAATTAGAGACGGATCCCCAACACGGGTCGTCACGTACGACGGATTTTATGACAGAAATATGGGTTCGGTCGGATATGCTTTTGAGACGGAATTTAAGAAGGAATTTCCGTCTCAAAATTCTAAAGACGGATATTTTCCGTCTTAAATTTTAATTTCGAATTAATAATAATAAATTTAAAAGTTAACGACAGATAACTTCTGTCTCAAAATTTATTTTAGAATTAATAATAATAATAATAAAATTAACGACAGATTATTTCCGTCTCAAAGATTAATTTAAAATTTATAATAATTAAATTGAAATCTAACGACAGATTTATTCCGTCTCAAAATTTAATTTCAGCGCCAAATTTCTTTCTCCCTTTTCTCCACTTCTTTTTCCCTAAAATCCTAAATCTCTAAATTAATGGTGAACCCAACCGCCTCCAGCCACTCCACCGCCGTCCATTGCCTTCACCGTTCGCCGTCCTCCGCCTCCACCGGCTATTGCCGCTGAGGAACACCTTCGCAGCTCGCGCCGTCAACCTCTACCTCCGCAACGTCTGCAATCTACAATTCAAGGCCAGGGGATCTACGAGAAGAAGAACCGAAAGCGCCCCTCCGCCGCCGCCGCCGCAGCCTATTCTGTTTCGGCAGAAGTTAGAGGTATGGCTTATTCCGTTCAATTTCTGTTTTGCCGCAGCCTATTCTGTTTCGCTGCAGCCTATTTACAATTTCTGTTGCTTAAAGTTCAAATATGGCTTATTCCGTTCAATTTCTGTTTTTCGTGGTCGTCACATTTTTATCTCATGTTCTCTAAGATGGAAAAATATGGAAAATATTATTACATCAATATCATATGGAAAAAAATTCATGTTGCCCGCAAAAACTAATCTGCCCTTCAAAATATATGAAAAAAGTGGGAAAATTGTGAAAATATATGCGTTCCTCCATTTTCCATCAAAGATAAAGCACCCTAAAATTCTTGACAATAAAATGTGCATACCTATAAACTCAAGAGAGAAATCTTCTTCTTGAAGAAGAGAAGGTGCAGCACAAGTAATTGTAGAGAAACGAGAGAATATATATATATATGTAGAAGGGGATATGGTGTTGGTTGGAAAAGATTTTGTGCATGCAAAGACAGAAGAGTGCGGTTGGCAGCAAACAGTAAGAGCCAAAGGAGGAGTGGACGAGGAGAGGGAGCGGCGCTGCCCTCTGTAACCTCCGCCAACAAAGTTAGCATGCATCCATCTTTCTTGATAATATATACATATATCTATCTGTAAATTTCTATTTTCATTTTTTCTAGGTTAATTAATTTGAGTCCTCAATTTTCAGCGTTATTTAAAGAATGTCTCAAACTCACCTTTTCACTTCAAAAATCCTCAATTTTATAAAAAATTTGGTTTATCTTATAGAATTTGGAAATGGAATAATAAATTGCCTAACCATAATCTGCATTATTATTCAATTGCATAAAAATCCTTAAATTTACTTAAGAATCTGATGGGGTGACTCATCTTTCTGTCGTCAAATTCTAAAAGGCAGCGAATAGATCAAAATTTTACAAGGTTGAAGATTTTTAAAATGAAAATGTAAGAGTTGGGGACACTTTCTAGAAAGGATGATGATAAACAGCCACATTATGGCCACCCATAAATTATTTAAATTGAAAAAATATTAATTTTTGTAACTTATTCTATACATTGTAACTTTTTTATTTTTATTAAAAAAATATATATAAATAAAAATGAGTTTGAGACATTTTTTATTTTAAAAAAATCCACAATTAAATAAATCAAAAAATTCAATCTAAGTAATTTGTGGTTGACCACAATGTGACTGCATAGATTTTATTGTTCAAGTACATAAAGTGCGGAATACAGTTAAGTCCGCGTATAATATTGCCCAAATGCTGGTACTGATCTCCCTATTTGGCATTATTCTGCTAGTGGTTGTTATACAGTTAAGTCCGCGTATAATATTGCTTAGCTAAAGCTGCGAGAGATGTTGGCACGTTGCGTGTTTGGAATGAACCCCCGTTGTTTGTGGAGGGTCATCTCCATGTTCCATGTACGTGTGATGAATAATATATCTCTTTCTTCCTCAAAAAAAAAAAAAAAAAGTGCGGAATACAAATTAATTACTAGTATTAACTTTTTATAAAATTATTTAATCGAGAAAGCAAATTAAAAGGCTGTGGTGAGTGAAGTAAAACAAATGAAGAAGAATCGTACGAAGTAGTGATACTGTCATGCATTTTATGTATACAATGTTGCAGTTTTGATATTTCAGCTCAAATATTCTTTTATTTTATTTTCTAGAAAATACGACAACAACTACCGGCTCGTGTGGAATATACTCATCCGTACGAAGATTGAAAGTTCTCATCTAACTTAGTACTTGAAATTTCATCAAAATTCCCATCTATCCAAGCTATGCATCGTAACATATTTTACAAATTTTGAAAGATACTATAAATTGCCAGTTATTCTTATGAAGGATGTGCGTAAAACATGATCCATATTTATAGTTCCAAGGTTTTGAGGACAATAATTTATAGTACTACTATTCTGGAAATTCGGATAAAAAAATTTTGAGTTCCAAAATAGGACACTAAGTGATGTATACGTAAGACAATTTTCGACACATTTTAAGAATTTCGGGATTACTTGAATTTAAAATAGGCAGAAAATTAAATTTTCGGGCTTGCAAATTAAAGTAGGACATTAATTAAAATGGTTGAGAATTGTCATACGGATGCATTACTTATTAATTAGTAGTGTTCTACTTTTGCAAGCTCAAAAATTCTTGTCCTAATTTTAAATTATTGTCGTAAAAAATCCTCCAACTCCAATTTATGTGGATTAGATTGTTCGAACCTTTGACCTATTAATTGAAAGGAAATTATCTTATCACCAATTGAGTTGTGTTTCTTCATCACGTAGCAATCAAAGAAATAGAAAATATCTTATTGTGATTTTCTTTTAAATTAGAAACAATATGATTCCTATAAATTTATTATATCAAAATTTGTAAAAATATATACTTTTTTTTATAATGATAAATAGACAATTAGTAAATATATTGTACACTATTGTCCTTAAGCTATATATACTCTTCCATTCATTTTATTTGCATTCTTTGATTGTGCACATCTATTAATAAAAAAAAATTATATTCAACCTCATTTTATTTATATAATGATAATTTATTGTTAATGACATTCGTTATTTTGGCGTAAAAAATAAAAAGTACAAGTGCTGAATAGACTTAGCCAAAACACGTTGTTGTATGCGAACTAAGATTTCTTAGGATTTAACACAACTTAATGATATAAATAAGAAACAGCTGGTTGGATGCCAAGATATTTATATATAAAAGGAGATTACTGTATACTTGTCGGATTTAATGACTTGTGTTATATTGCCAAAATTACTTTCCTATTTTTAGAAATAAACACAATTCATTGTTATTTTATTAAATATAGGGTAAATATCACTTTAAACCTCAAATTATTTTCGCACTATTAATTATATTTTGAACTGTCAAAAATAATTTTTTAAACCTTGAACTTTCAATTTTGTATCACTTGTACCATTCATCCATTTTTTTTAGCTTCAAAATTTTGACGTGGCTCACCGAATGCCACGATGTATTTAGAATTATTCTTTTTTTTACATATATTATATAAAACGACATGATTATATGCCTTACTAATTAAAATTTTAAAGGATGAAAAGTGGATAAAAGGTACAAGTTGTTATTGAAGGGTGTAGAAATGCGGACAGAATAACGTCGTGAATGTAGGAACCGAGGCAAGAGTTGGACTCTTTCTCCGTAAGACAAAATTGCCCCGCACAGTACACACGGTTCGATGGCAAATGTCCCCAAGATACAACGGTTTTAATGAGTACGAGACCTTGTACCAGGTACTCGAACTTCCAGCGAACTACTAAATGCTCGGGACTTGAGTATGAACTAGAAGGGAGATAATGAGTAAAATTAATTATCTGAATTAATTTTGATGTGTTTAATCTCATTCTGCAGGGATGTATTTATAGGAGAAGGAGGGGTGCTATGAAGAGGTGTCTGCCAGGGGGTGTCTGTTCGAACCAAACAATGGTCCGAACCATCGCATTGATTCGGTTCAAAGGGTTGCGAACCAACCACCCCCACCTTACCAGTTTGATCCAAACGCTGCCACGTTAGCAACCTCATCCACCCAAATTCTCCACGCGGTGCCACCGTTTCATTTATCAAAACTAAAGGCTCCTCAAAACTTCTCGCGACGACGCTCAATGAAAGAGCCAAATTCGCTCCAGAACAGATGTCGTTGTGCCAGAGCAGAGAAGTCCGCAGAGCAGACCAGAGGAGTCGAGACGCCAGAGGAGTCGAGACGCCAAAGGAGTCGAGACGCCAGCGGAGTCGAGGTGCCAGAGGAATCGTTTCGCCAGAGGAGACTTGATTCCTCTGCGCCAGACTCCTTATCTTTCCAATTGGCATTTAATTACTCATTCAAATTAAGCCATTTATTCCAACAATCCCCCACATGAATGATGATTAATGCAAATGCAAAAAAACTAAGTCCCGACGATCCATTAATGCATTAGGATAGGTAGTTGTTAGCTTTGAACCTTCCTTAGTGTAATGCCATCGGATTTACTCGTTGCTCGGTGAACATGATGTCTTGAACCGGTCAACTTTTGTGTAAATCTAGTCAACAACATACACACAATAATAGATCTAATATCTTTCGTTCTCACGTTGTGTCCATTTCGGCCTTGGACCATTTCTTGGATTCACAAGTGTTTATTGACAATTTGAAGCGGCCCCACTTCTTCACTTGTATAGGTGATCTCCTATAAAGAGTATCCTGCCATACTCCACCTAATAAGGCTATAGGAATCATTAAAAGCTTTTTATGGCTTACCCTTTACCACAAGCTGCAGGCTTTGCACTTGAGCAGCTATGAGAATGGATTTTGAAAGTTTCAAGTGCTCAACTTGAACTTCCATAATTTAGTTGTCTCATTGAACCATGTTCTTGGGATCTCCAGTCATCATGGTTGAGTTACCACTATGAAAGTTCTTAATGTGTGGATTTTAATCTCATTCCCTTCACTGCGTTATACAATTGATCACGATTAATACCTTTAGTAAACGGATCCGCAATATTGTCTTTTAACTTTACATAGTCAATGCACATTATTCCTGTAGTGATCAATTGTCTAACGGTATTATGTCTTCGACGAATGTGTCGAGATTTACCGTTATACAAACTATTCTTTGCTCTTCCTATGGCAGCCATGCTATCGCAATGTATCATAACAGGAGGCAAATGTTTTTCCCAACAGGGAATATCTTCTAAGAAGTTTCTTAACCATTCGGCTTCTTCGCCGGCTTTGTCTAAAGCAATAAATTCCGATTACATTGTAGATCGGGCTATACATGTTTGCTTAGAAGATTTTCATGATATTGCTCCTCCACCAATGGTAAATACAAACCCACTTGTTGATTTAGAGTCTTTAGTGTCGGATATCCAATTGACATCACAATTGAAGGAATATTAAATTGAATTAACGTTCCGTTTGCCCGATGATCGTTTCTTGGTTATTATTAATTTACCATACAACGATTAAATCCTAACATGCTCCTATGAATTTAACAGCTGCACGTTGGAGTTCAGAAATACCTGAAGAATTCAGAAGAATTCGTCAATCTGTCGCTGAACAGGTCAGCCAACTTCAACGCTCCGTTTGACCCCTCAAACGACCTCCAATCGTAGTTTGTGCAGAAATACGACTTCTTCGTCTTCGAAAGAGCTTTCCGTGGCCGCCTAATTCGTCTGAATCGGAGTTCTGTGGAGGAAGTTATGGCCGTTTTACGGAGACTACCAGAACTTGTTTCCTGCGAAAAACTGACTCCAGCTCTGATCTTCTCGACTGTATCCCGCTCAGCTTTCACACCGTTGGATGGACAACGAGCTGTGAAAGTCCCAGAGAGAATTATGCCTATCACGTCTGGTGCCACTCTAATCTGCTCTCTCAAAACCCTAATTAATTAGTGTGTATTTCCTGAGAGCTGACAGCTGTATTTAAATAAAAAAATAAGCTGTGGGACGCCAGAATCCTTGTGATAGGCGTGTTCTCTCTTTGCTAGGGCAAGGAGACATTGGGCCAGTCCAGGGACCAAATACAAGGAATAAAGATGGGCCTCAAATAAATTAATTATCTATGGTCAGCCCAGACCATAATTAATTTATAAATATCAGTTCATTCCACTAGAGAACCGATACTGACTTACCCCTTTATTGCCGGTGATGAGTCGGGGGCTTGTATTTAGACTTATTAAATCTCCGTATTTAAAATATCCGACATCCATTAATTAATTAGAGCTCTGACAGCTTAAATTAATTAATCTCTTAATAATTCCTTAAGCAGTACCACTCAAACTTTATTATTACGCCTGAACTTAATCAACCTGCAGGGT
>NC_080387.1:40185456-40189131 GCF_028751815.1 Salvia miltiorrhiza
CAATGGATATATAATCTAGGGTTCGAATTCTCTTTGCAGCCCTGTCTTAAAGGGGCTTTCATATTTATACTAATATCTATGCCTAAGAGATCTTGTAGCACAGGGAAATTAAATTTGGGAAAGCTTTGAACAAAATATGGGAACCGCCATAACGTGAAAACGGTAAACCACTTGTAAGTGATAATTCAGGTACTTCGCTGAACTTGATCTCGTGGAAGCATGTGAGCATGCTGGGGGAGTATTATGCTTTATCACTAGGCAAAATTATGATCTTAGGGTATTTTATGGGAACATGTGAGCATGATAGGGATTTGGGAAATATTCTACTTCTTTACTTGGGCACAACCATGACTTATAGGATCTGCGCTGGGATTTATGCAATAGTAATTATGTCTTGGAAGCTGCACACCTTCTGCATATGTGCCCAGGGCTAGATTATGAATTGACTAAGTACACGAAGCTGCACACCTTCTGCATATGTGCTAGGGCTTGAACTGCAACTTGAATTATGTTACTTGGGAATTGTAGTTATGCTAACTCTCTCACAATCATCACAAGCATGAGCACCAAACACACACACACTTAACATGTTCATAACAGAGTATTGCACATGTCACCAGAGGGGGGAGTAGGGTGTATACCCGTAGTCCCCAATTTTCAAATTCAAAAATTGCTTCTCAGCAAGTCAAGGGAAAAACAGAGAGATCATGCTCCACCAGAACAGAGGGAAGCAGGGTGTATACCCGTAGTCCCCAATTTTCAAATTCAAAAATTGCTTCTCAGCAAGTCAAGGGAAAAACAGAGAGATCATGCTCCACCAGAACAGAGGGAAGCGCTCGTAAGCCGCGAAAGTTGGTTGCGCCACCCGGGCCCTCCATGCTCCGCGCAGATATCACCGTTTAGTCGTAAGCCGCGAAAGTTGGTTGCGCCATCCGGGCCCTCCATGCTCCGCGCAGAAATCATCATTTAATCGTAAGCCGCGAAAGTTGGTCGTGCCATCCGGGCCTTCCATGCTCCGCGCAGAGGGTTACTATTTAATCGTAAGCCGCGAAAGTTGGTCGTGCCATCCGGGCCTTCCATGCTCCGCGCAGAGGGTTACTATTTAATCGTAAGCCGCGAAAGTTGGTCGTGCCATCCGGGCCTTCCATGCTCCGCGCAGAGGGTTACTATTTAATCGTAAGCCGCGAAAGTTGGTCGTGCCATCCGGGCCTTCCATGCTCCGCGCAGAGGGTTACTATTTAATCGTAAGCCGCGAAAGTTGGTCGTGCCATCCGGGCCTTCCATGCTCCGTGTAGAGGGTTACTATTTAATCGTAAGCCGCGAAAGTTGGTCGTGCCATCCGGGCCTTCCATGCTCCGCGCAGAGGGTTACTATTTAATCGTAAGCCGCGAAAGTTGGTTGCACCCCCCGGGTCCTCCATGCTCCGCGCAGAGGGTTACTATTTAATCGTAAGCCGCGAAAGTTGGTCGTGCCATCCGGGCCTTCCATGCTCCGCGCAGAGGGTTACTATTTAATCGTAAGCCGCGAAAGTTGGTTGCACCCCCCGGGTCCTCCATGCTCCGCGCAGAGGGTTACTATTTAATCGTAAGCCGCGAAAGTTGGTCGTGCCATCCGGGCCTTCCATGCTCCGCGCAGAGGGTTACTATTTAATCGTAAGCCGCGAAAGTTGGTTGCACCCCCCGGGTCCTTCATGCTCCGCGTAGAGGGTTACTATTTAATCGTAAGCCGCGAAAGTTGGTCGTGCCATCCGGGCCTTCCATGCTCCGCGCAGAGGGTTACTATTTAATCGTAAGCCGCGAAAGTTGGTTGCACCCCCCGGGTCCTCCATGCTCCGCGCAGAGGGTTACTATTTAATCGTAAGCCGCGAAAGTTGGTTGCACCCCCCGGGTCCTCCATGCTCCGCGCAGAGGGTTACTATTTAATCGTAAGCCGCGAAAGTTGGTTGCACCCCCCGGGTCTTCCATGCTCCGCGCAGAGTGCTCAAGTTTGGATGGGAAGCAGCAGAGGAGGGAAGCAGCAAAGGAATGCATACAAAGGAGGGAAGCAGCTGAGGAATACTCCGCCGTGATTTCACTGCTCTGCCGTGATTTCACTGCTCTACTGTGACTTCACTGCTCTGCCGTGATTTCACTGCTCTACCGTGATTTCACTGCTCTGCCGTGATTTCACTGCCCTACCGTGATTTCACTGCTCTGCAGTGATCCCAATGCTCAGCCACCGTCCGTGATCCCAATGCTCAGCCACCGTCCGTGATCCCAATGCTCAGCCACCGTCCGTGATCCCAATGCTCAACCACCGTCCGTGATCCCAATGCTCTGCCGCCGTCCGTGATCCCAATGCTCTGCCGCCGTCCGTGATTCCAATGCTCTACCGGGATCTCAATCCTTTTGTCGGGATTTCAATGCTCTTCCGGGATTTCAATCCTCTGTCGGGATTTCAATGCTCTGGCATGATTTCAATACTCTGCCGCATTTCTCTGCTCTGACCGGGATGCTCTGAAAGGGCATTTCTCTGCTCTGACCGGGCTGCTCTGAGGGACAGTTCTCTGCTCTGAAAGGGCATTTCTCTGCTCTGACCGGGCTGCTCTGAGGGACAATTCTCTGCTCTGAAGGACAGTTCTCTGCTCTGAAAGGGCATTTCTCTGCTCTGACCGGGCTGCTCTGAGGGACATTTCTCTGCTCTGAGGGACAATTCTCTGCTCTAAGGGACATTTCTCTGCTCTGAAAGGGCATTTCTCTGCTCTGACCGGGCTGCTCTGAGGGACATTTCTCTGCTCTGAAAGGGCACTTCTCTGCTCTGACCGGGCTGCTCTAAGGGACATTTCTCTGCTCTGAAACATCATTTCTCTGCTCTGACCGGGCTGCTCTGACGAGCATTTCTCTGATCTGATAGGAATTTCTCTGCTCTGACCGGATATTTCTCTGCTCTACTCTACGGGCTACACTGTTTTGCGCCTTTGCTTTATGGGCTGCTTTAATTGATCTATTTTAATCGCTGCTCAGCGAGAAATAAGCCGCCTTTTGGCGTGCTATTGTCATCTATGGGTCTTCTCACGCGCTGGATTTCTTACGCGCTCAACAAGGTATATTGTTCAGACTCGACAAATATTTATGACGGGTTTTCTCACATGATCAGAGTATCATATTTCTCAACTTTGACATGGGTCTTCCTATGTTATTCGGGTATTCTTGCAGCGGTCTTCTGGTTCATCCAACACAAAGCATTTATATTGCTTATCTATGCAAAGTATTCAATATGGGGTATTCTCAGCGCTGGTCTTCTTATGCGCCCAAAGAAATGGAAATTATTTATCTTTGTCAACATTCAATAAACAAGAAGGAAATCTAATTTGGAACTACAATTCCAAAGTCAAGGGGAAAATGCTTATCTCTGCTTTCTTATAATATTAAAACTCTTATGTCTTCATGATTTGCAGGGATTAAGGAAAACAGCACAGCGCTGGCTTTAACAATACTTGGCTGGCTGAACACGAAGAATACCCGGTTCAACCAGACCAGGGGGGAGTAGCTGATGAGGACTGAAATATGCACCAGCGCTGTGCACTATATAATGGGAACGTTTCTATTTATACTTATGATTAGTATTATTATTATTAAGCTAACCAGTGCAGGTTTAATTGAAGACTTGGGATAATAAAAGAAATAATAGAGCTTC